>NC_052512.1:535774-587354 GCF_014356525.2 Nilaparvata lugens | reverse complement strand
GACAGGATATCGTCGCAGTACTTCTACACACGAGATACAGTCCACTTTCTCGCCAGTTCCAAGGTTAGTGCAATTAATAGACTTGCTTTTGAGGCTGTCAACATTTCGTGAATAAATCTTAACTGTACCCCAATCCATAGGTTTGGGGACGGGATTACCACATGGTCCGACCAGGCCTGGGATATGTTCTATTTCCAAGAGATTTATTTTTCAATTTGAATTTCAATTCGTTAATAGTAGAGTCACTTGTTGATACATGCACTGGTATCCATGAAATCCAGTTACAAAGTTCCTTTCCAAATCTCTTGTTTATCTAATCAGTACTTAGTTACAATGGCAGCCCACAAGCCTTGCTTACTATTCGTGTGAAGAAGGAAGAAACTTTGTTTAGCCGTGTTAACAAGCTTATGACTTGTTGAAGGACATCAATGATCCCAATAATAGATGCTCGTGATAAAATTGAATCAAATTAAAAATGAGAAACTGAAGGAGGAAAAGTGAACCCTCAACTTCAACCTCTCATTCTCCCTGTTTGAACATGATATTACCTCCAACTGAAATAAAACCGTTCGATGGCTCTGATATTTCAGACTGGCCTAGATTCAAAAATATCTTTTCATCATTGATTGTGGATGAAAATATTATTCTCCTGTTCATAAATCTCATATTTTGCATAATTGTTGAAGGCGAAGCAGCCAGAGTAGTGAAATATTTTCAGATAAGTAGTGATTTTGATTTGGCATGGAAAATCTATGCAAGCGTTATGAAAGTGATAGGGTGCTAGCTAACTACTACGTAAATGAGATTTTTAAAACTAGTTCAATCCCATTTGAACCTTCGTTACAATTGCTTCAAGATTTTCTTGTTAAAGTAGGTGATAGTATTACCACTCTGAAATCGTTGAAAGTTCCTGATTTGGCTGATTATATCTTGTACTCATTAGCTATTCATCAATTAGACAAAATATCACGTGAATCGTTTGAGCTCGAGGTAGCTGATAAGAGCTTCCTTCTTATCAACAGTTGATTGATTTCGTGAATGAGAGAGTTAAATCTTATCAATTATCTGCATCTCATGTGCCGTCTGTTAATGAACAAAAATCCATCGAAAAGCTGAAAATAAGTCTTTTCAGAAAAAGGTTGTCTTATATACTCAAACTGATAACAGCGTTCGAAATAGAAGCAGCTCAGTTACTTGTGATTGAATGATAGTGCTGAAACAAAATGCTCATTTTGCAACTCAACGAATCATTTGTTATTCGAATGTCCTGCTTTCTTGAAAAGAGATCCAAAAGCGAGGAATGATTTATTAAATCATTGAGAGTCTGTTTCAATTGTTTCTCCAAATTTCACACTGTAAACCAATGCAAGTCTAAATGCAAGTCAAGTCAAGTGTGATTGTGGTCGTATGCATAATAAATTACTTCATTATCCTCGTAGTAGTGATAAAAGCCGTTCGAATTCTCCTGTTTGTTATCAGAAGTGTACTGACAACATCTCTAAAGTTGCTTTGAAATCGAAATCGTTGATTCGATCACTCAAACTGATAGCACTATGAATGTTGTTGAGAATTCAAATTCTTCTAAGCATGTGGTATCACTGATAATGTTATTGATAAGTCATCAATTGTAGTTTAATTCCTAAAACGAGTGTTGTTCTAGGTACTGCTCAAGCAGTTATTGAAGATTCATCTGGTTCGTTTATTGGTGTTCATTTAATGATTGATTCTGGTAGTACTGCCAATTCATCACAAAAGATCTTGTTATGAAACTTGGTTTATCTTTTCATGATTGTCATCAAAATTTCTCTGGTTTGAATTCCTCGAGTGTAGGGAATTCTTCTGGTGTTGTGAAATGTTTGTTGAAACCTAAGGGCTCAAATCACCCTCGTTTAGAAGCTGAGGCTTATGTGATTGAAAAATAGTCGGTTCATTGCCCCCTATTTATCTCAGTTCGAAAGTGCCAAAATGAGTTGAAAAAATTCAACCTTGCTGATCATGTGTTCTATGAACAACGTTCCGTTGATCTTCTATTGGGATGTCAGTTATTCAACAAAATATTACCTCATCATAGTCAAGTCTCATCTAGTGAAGAGTGTTCGTTTTGCGTGATTCCTACCATGATTGGTAACATCATTTTGGGTGAATTTCCGAATCATTCCGGTCTTCTTAATCAGTCATTGACTGCATTAATGACGTGTCCCACCTCTGAGAACTTGTTGAATGATTTGGTTCATAAGTTTTGGGAAAGTGAAGAAATTCCTAATCATAAATTTCTAGTCCCGATGATGAGTTTTGTGAGAAACATTTTGCTGGAACTCACACGTGTGATACTGAAGGAAGATATGTTGTTCATCTCCTTTCAAAGTTGACACCAATCAACTCAAGTTTCATGAATCTCATGATGTTGCTTTAAATCGTTTTCTGTCGTTGGAGCGTCGTATGCTGCATGATGCTCGTTTGAAATCTGATTGCATATCATTTATGGAAGAGTATCTTCTTTTGGATCATATGGAAGTTGCTAAAAAACCAGGTAAATATTTTATTCCTTATTTTTGTGTATTCAATCCATCATCACCTAACAAAGGTTCGTGTTGTATTTGATGGGTCTGCTAAAAAGAGTCACATTTCGTTGAATCAAGTTCTTCATTCAGGTCCAAAATTGTTGAATGACATATGTTATTGTGTTAACTAGATTTAGACTTCACTCATTCGTATTCATGTGTGATGTTACGAAAATGTATTGTGCTATACTTGTTGATGAAGAAGATCGTTCTTTCCTTCACATATTGTTCGTAAAGATCCTGCCGATGGTATTGTCGTTTATGAGCCCAAAACAATCAATATGGTGAAACCATCTGGTTTCCTTGCTCAACGTGCTCTCATTCAACTGGCGAAAGATGAAGGAGATAAATTTCCGTGGCAGCAGCAGCTATTCGTGATGATATATATCACGACGATTTTCTCACAGGTGCTAATTCGTTGGAAGAAATCTGTGAAATAAAATCACAACTTGTAATCTTCTAAACTGTGCTCATATCAAGTTGAATAAATGGAGCAGTAATTCTCCTGAGTTCTTGGATTTGATTCGTTCTGAAAACACTCAAGTACCACTTCATATCAGTGATGAGCCTAATTCAAATGTGAAAGTTCTGGCATAATGTGGAACCCAAATTGATTGTTTTCATATTAAAGTCTCCGTTCCAGAGTTCCAAAAGAAAAACTCTAAGCGCACTGTTCTGTCCGTTATTGCGGGTCTGTATGACCCTCTCGGTTTTATAGCTCCAGTAATATTCAAAATGAATGTTTTTACAAGAGCTGTGGAAGTTGGACATCGATTGGGATATGGATTCCTTTTGACTACAACGAATGCTGGAACGAGCTGATGAGAGAGCTTCCAGCTCTAAGTTCAATTTCAATTTCTCGATGCGTTTATGGTGATGCTTTTTCTTGTCAAATACTTGGGTTTCCGACACATCGCAGAAAAGAATCTGTGCTTGTATCTTCTTGAGAGTTGTGTTGTCAGAATCTACGGTGAAATGCTTCCTGATGTGAAACAAAATAAATTTGTTGTTTTGAATATCACTGAAGAGACTGCTATTATTCAGATAACATGATTCTCCTCATACATGAGATTGTTACGTTCCTGTGCTTATGTTTTATGTTTTGTGAATAACTGAAAAGCATCAATTAGTGGTGTCTGTCGTAAATCAGGTGCACTTAGTGTTCAAGAGTTGAAATGTGCACAATTTTATTGTGTAAAAATTGTTCAAAAGTGTCATTTCAATCGTGAACTTGACCTATTGAAAGAGGGTAACCTTGTGATAAGAGTTTCCAAAAATTGTCTGTATTCTTGGATTGTGATGGTGTGATTCGTGTTGGTGGCAGATTGGTAAATAGTGCTTTAGGATATGAAGCCAAGCATCCTTGTTTGATACATAAAGATAGTCATTTTACTAAACTCCTCATTGAGTATTATCATATTTCTCATCTTCATGCTGGACCAAGAATAGTGCATGCTCTTATTCAGCGCTATTTTTGGATTGTTGGAGCACACAGTGTTATCAGGAATCTGATTTTCAATTGTACTCGTTGCCGTTTATTCAATGCAACTCCTGTTGCTCCCATCATGGGTGATCTTCCCAGCTCTCTTGTTGTTCCCAGTGCTCCCTTTCTGAAGGCTGCGGTCGATCTAGCTGGTCCTTTCACTGTCAAAGAGAGTATTTGGCCCAAAGCTCGTACGTACAAGGCATACTTTGCACTGTTTGTCTGTCTGGCAACAAAAGCTTGTCACAATGAGGTGCTTACAAGTCTTTCATCCGAAGAGTTCATTAACACTCTCCATCGTTTTGTTTCTAGGCGCAGATTGCCTAAAGAAATATTCTGTGATCAAGGGACGAATTTCAAAGGTGCTGTGAGACAATTGAAGGAAATTGTTGAATTTCTCAGATCATCAGAAAATCAATCCAATGTCTGTGATGTGATGTCATCTAAAAGCATCCAATTTCGTTTTAATATTCCACATGCTCCTTTTATGAATGGAATCTGTGAGTCTAATATTAAAAATGTGAATTTGTCTCGTGAAGTGGGAAATTCGGTCCTAACTATTGTTGAGCTTTCCACTCTGTTGGTGAAAATTGAGGTGATACTCAATTCGAGACCATTGTATGCGCTCTCTTCATCTCCTGATGACTACGAAGCGCTGACTCCCAGACATTTCCCTGTTCATCACTCTCTGTTGGCGGTTCCTGAAATTGACGTGAGTGATGTCAACGAGCACAGACTGTCTCGTTGGGAAAAGGTTAATCGCTTCACTCAGAGATTGAGGAAGAGGTGGGAGAGTAAATACCTTCACACTCTTCAACAGAAGAATAAGTGGTTTGATAGTGACACAAACCTTCAGGTAGGGCAGTTAGTATGGATTAAAGAGGACAACTCATCACCCTTATCATACCCGTTAGGTAGAGTCAACCAAATCATAAGTGATGCTGAGGGTGTTGTGCGCTCAACTCATGTGGAAAAAAACTCTGGTGAGTATGTTAGGACAGTTAGGAAACTTGCCCCCATACTTCCCTATTAGTTTAACCCACACACCAAGTTTTCCGTTTTTTTTCATATTTCTTTTTCCCTTCGTTTTTCCTTTTCTACCATTCAGTGCATGTTGTTTTGTTTTTCTTTCACTATTAAATTTTAGTTTTTTTTTTGAGTTTATGTTCTTGGAAATGGGGCATTCCAAGGTGGGCAGAGATGGTGGATTCACGAGGATCGGCAGCCTTGATTGTGGGTTGATTAGTTTGTACTTTCCTCCCCTTCCCCCTCTCCCAAAGTGGCAAGATAACCTCTCTCCCTCTCCCCTCCTTCATCCTCCCTGTTTATCTTCCAACCCAGCACTTCAAGAAGCGTGCTCGAGAAGTCAACATCGTTTTCATTCCATTTCTCCTGTTTCTGCGGCGTTCGAGCTGAATGTAATTACCTCGGTTTGTTTTGTGATATATGTACAATATCATATAGGCCCAGGCATAAAGACAGGATATCGTCAGCAGTAACTTCTACACACGAGATACAGTCCACTTCCTCGCCAGTTCCAAGGTTAGTGCAAATTAATAGACTTGATTTTAGGGCTGTCGACGTTTTCGTGAATTAAATCTTAACTGTACCCCAATCCATGGGTTTGGGGACAGGACAGGATTACCACTATCTATGTATTGTTCTTGTCACAGGACTGCTTGTGTTGAGAAATTCAAACGAAATTGATATAATAAAAAATATAAATTTTTGTTAAACGTAACCCAATTCAACCTGCAAACAATGAAAGTCTGTTGCCATAGCACTCATGAATAGTCTATGTAGGCTAACATTAAAGGTCTTAAAATTTCATCTGCCTTCATATTTATAGATTTCTCATTAAATTTATATTTATGTTTCAGATTCTATCAAAAATCTTGTGGGTCGAATGTGGGCATTGAAACCCAAATTGAAGACGCTATAAGGATTGGCTATTGGCTAAAATATGCGACAGTCAGAGTATTTTCAGCAGAGAAAAAAAACAATCTAATTTTGTCTGTAGTTGCAAATTATTATGAAATGAAGTGGAAAGTTATTTTGGAAGTTCCTTTCTATTGAAACACTGTAATAAATATTTGTTCGTCTTTTGCATAGATCACAAACTATCATCATACCTGGAAACTAAAATATAGGTGGGCTTATATGATGTCAATTGGCAAGACAATATTTCTTCTGAAATGTACAGCTGGTATAAAGTATCAATTGGATCTTTAAATTCTAAAACCATCATCTAAACATGGCTAAATAAAAAATAATTGATAACATCAGCTGGCGGTTTAAGAAGACGATAATTATTATTGTTTGCCAATTGGCATAGTTTAAACCTGGCATAAATGTTAAGTGAAAATTTAGATGATCTCTATTATTGCTAGAAAGAATTGAGCTATTTTGCTCACCACAGATGAAATTACCATACTAAATATTCAAGATTTTAAAACAACTGCTGAATTCTTAAAAAAAATAGTTTTAAGTTATGTTTCTTATAGATATAAAATGTTTTTGAGCTTGGAAGAGTATATTAAATAACCATGGTAATTTGGTTGTAACCATCTCAGTTTTTCAAACAAACTTTCATCATACTAATTTTTGTGGATCAAAATTGAAGTAATATGGAGATGGAAAGAAAAGAAAAATCTCAGTACCCTCTTTGAATCATTTAAATATTAATTAATAATAGTGATTGAATAATTCAAAAAGGGTACTGAGATTTTTCTTTTTCTTTCTATTTCTATGAAAAGTAGCCCTATACAGAAAAGAGATGAAGTAATATGGTTTTTATTGTGTGTTTTTAATGTCACCTTACCAATGTACCGCATTGCATGGTAATATTTCTGTACATGAAATCATATGTAAATAATGGAAATATGATTTTGAATTTTCATCTCTTTTCAAATGATTTTAGAAATATTACCATGTAATTGATAAGGTACTGGTTCAAAAGTATGGCTAATTCAATGTCTATTTATAGTTAAAAATAATGGTTGTCATGATGTGCTTTCAATGTTTATTTATGGATGAAAATAATGGTTGTCACGACATGCTTTCAATATCTATTTATAGTTGAAAATAATGGTTGTTACAATGTTTATTCAACTATTATTCAACATTGAAAATAATGTGGAAATGGCGGACATTTTTTCGTGTTTTCAATGTTGAATTTCAATGTCTTTTCAATGTTAAGGTATTATGTGTTTCTAACATTATCTCAACGTTTCTGTTCTACCTGGTTCCTATTGGTGGGGGGCTGACTTGGTGGGGTGCCTTCCTATTGGTTGGGGTGGGGGTAAAATGGCTCACTGGGTGTGGGCTCTGCCTTCCTATTGGTGACAGGTGGTCAACAAAGAAGGGGGGCAAAATGGTGACAGGAGGGGGTGCTCTGCCTTCCTATTGGTTGGGGTGGGAGGAAAATGGCTGACTGATGGCTGGTGGTGGAGGGGCATGTGGAGGGGGAATATCTGTCATTTTGGACATGCCCTCCTGCCTTCCTATTGGTTGGGGAGGGACTTTGGTAGGAGGCAAAATGTCTGACTGATGAGTAGCAGTTGGAGGGGGGTGTGGAGAGGGGAAATCTGCCACTTTGAACATGCCCCCAACCAATAGGAAGCCATGGGGCATGGCTAAAATGACCGACACTCTGGATGGGTGGGTGGAAGGGGGAAAGGGGGCAGGGTTTTAGGCCATGACCCTCGTCACCTATTTGTCTCGTGCAGAACTCTCAAATCTACACTACTATCATCTTCTTCACAATGTGACCTTTAGCCTCAAGGTCAGCCTATGATGACAACAGTGCTGGTGAAGCGCCGCCACCCCCACCGCCAGATGACTGCTGTGTTTCGTTGTTATTAGATGTTGAATCGTTCGTGTTGGAACCTACCCAGCAAGACTTGTACTTTGAACAACACCAATTTGATCTGGTTTCTGTCGTCATCTTCCGAAAAGTGTTTCTCCAATAATTGATTGGCACAAAAAGTGATAATCAATTTTGCATTTCGAGCACAACAATAAATCACGGTCAGGAACTTCACATTTACCCCCGTTGCACATCATCTTCTCTGTAATTACCAGTAGGCTACGAACTCCAAAGATAATAGAAACTTGATAACTGAAAACTTGAAAGATAAGAGAGCTACCAAAATCACGTCTTGCTTCTTCTACTACTACTAATGAACTTAACTGTAAATAGATCAGATTCGATGTCTGATTGAATTTCGTATTGTATGAGCGTAATGGCAACAGATGAATATAATTAAAAGTGTTGGCTACTACATATGGCTCTTACAAATTCATATCTCATTAATTTATAGGTTACAAACTCTAGCCTTAATGGCTGTAGCATTGCATATCGACACTGTTTGTGTATAATCTTACATTGTAATTGGTAGATATCCTGTTGCATAATATGAAAACTGTGGCTTGAAGCGAAGATTGGAGACTGGTTTTGGAAATCCAATGCGAGAAGGAAGCTCTAATGTGATTGATTGCAATGTTCACATTATAAAAATGGTTGTAGATAAAATAATTTGAATGTCACCTACCTATACGCTTATAAATCTCTTGCATGAGACCTTTTTACATTTTTTTTTCATTTCATCTGCGAGAGGTTTTCCACTCGAATCAGGAACCCCGTTATATTTCTCCACAACTAATTTGATTTGTGCAAAGCTGGCACTTGTCAGGAAATCCTCTAATGCCACATCATGACATGACCCTGACGCTGAAAAAATACGAGATGAAAGAAATTAAATGATAAGAATAGAGTTTGATGTTGGAGAAGAGTTGAAATCAAATTGAGAAAAGGATGAATAGGTATCAAGAAGAGGATACATTCAAGAATGGTTGAACATGAATCAAAGAATCAAAAATTGGTGTTGTTTGAAAATCTTAGATAAGAGTTTGAAGTGAATCCTACGATAGTATAGTCTTCTGGCAGATGAGTTCACACAATTCCAAATTAGTTATCAGAGCTACATCCTAGCATCACTAGCTGGATGACGAATCTGAATGCTGAATAGTGACATTCATGTTATTAAGTCAGTGTAAATGACAAGACAACATGGTTGACTGGTTTATTCCTCCACCACCTTCCATACTATAACCTTGTACTAACCTTCTATACTAAATCCAGTTATACAAGTTAACCTATATCTAGTCTATGTATCTATATAATAAGAGAGAGTAGGGTTGTGTTTGTTTGTTCGTTTGTTCACATCAAAACTCGTCAAATTGTGGATTGTATACTGATGATTACTGATGATACTATACCAATGATTTTACTGAGAGGAATTTGAGGGAGTATGCTGAGTGCCTGGTTGACACAGTGGAGGGATTCTCAAACCAGAACCTTATCATAGCAACTATCCCCTATTGGTATGATTCGCATGCTCATGATTCCATTAATATAATGATTTCAAAATTGAATAGAGTGATTCGAAGGTTGCCATATTTTTATTAGGTCAAAGTAATGGATTTAAGGATGTTTGAACCTCACAAACATATTAGGCATGGCTTACATCTGAATAGGAAGGGAAAGAGCTGTGTATGCAGTTTGCTGAGTGATATTATTGTTGGTACCGGTAATAGCAGAGAGATTGTGAGTCACTGTCTGCAGAGGATGAAGGACTTGTAAATGAAATACCAGTTGTATATCAGCTGAGAGGAGAGGTTTTTTAGGCATGGTCGACCGATTGCTTTTGGAGCGGAGGTGATAGGAGATGATTATGAAAAGAATTATAGATGGCTGGAGTATGTCCATATAGAAGCACCGAGTGAAGGCAGTCCTTATAGTCGCGATATGGACTGTTCAAGCTACAGTAAAGTAAATTCACATAAAGCAACCTAAGGATTGCTGATTATCAATCTTAATGTAAGGAGCCTGGTTTCAAAGGTGAAAGAGTTTGAGTTGGCACTGTCAGGAAATTCTTTAAATCCTTATTTTATTACATTGACGGAAAATTGGATTTCAAATGATAATTTGTCTATATTGAATAAGTTGGAGAATTATGACTGGCATCCTACTATTTGAGAAAATGGAAGAGGTGGTGGTGGTATGTATTCTTGTTAGGAGGGGTACCAGCTATTTTGATAGTGTGAAGGGAATAAATACTGTCTCAGGATTTCCATTTTGGGTGTACAGCTATGAGAATTGAGTTGAGTATAGGAGGGAGATCGGTGTCATGCCTAGTAGTGGCGGTCTACAGGAGCCAAATAGTGATTTCGATTCATTTTTAGTTGCCTTAAGAAAACTATTTCAGATTCTTGGGAAGCTTGACAAAAGTATTCAATTTTATTAGTGGAGACTTTAATGTCACATACTGTCTGCTGATAAGAGGTGTCGTGATCTGGTTGGCCTATGGAATCAAATAACTTCCATCATTCTTTCATGAAACCAACTAGAACATCCGGAAACTCAAGAACCTGCATTGATAACATTTTTTCAAATGTACAGTCACATTTATTCAGCACAGTTATTTTGGAGCTTGGTTTGTCTGATCATAGCGCATTGTGTCTCTACAGCAATAAACATATCAAGCACTCAATTGTCATCATAAGAAGTAGATTGACCAACAGCAAGACAAGAATCAGTACGTTTAAGGAATTGTTAAGACACGAAGACTGGAGTCCTTGTCTGATGAAGAGGAACAGTGATGATGCTTACAACAGTTTTTTCTCAATTATCAACAGACATTTTTCAACTTTTTTCCTGTTAAAACTTTCAAATCAAAAGTCAACACTTCTCGGAAAGGTTGGATGACTCAAGGGCTTATTGTTTCTTCAAGGACTATTGAGGGGCTATACTCTGAGTCAAGATGGAATGATGATCCCAATTTCAAGCTTCACTCAAAAACCTACAAAATCATTTATAAAAAGACTGTAATGGCAGCTAAAAAACTATATAATCGGACTTCATCGTGACAGCAACAAACAAAACAAAAGCAGCATGGACAATTGTTAGAAAGGAATTAGGTTTGAAATCTTGTACAACCAACAATATCAAGATTCGGATTAATGGAGGGGTCTCTGATAACAAGAAAAGAATCGCCAACTATTTCAATAATTTCTTCTCTTCTCATGCCAATGAAACAAATCCAACTATTAATGCTTCCAAGGCAATGAGATTCTTGAACAATGTTGGTGCTCCAAATGGAAATTTAATCTTCCAGGAGGTTACAGAAACGGAAATTCTTAAAATCATGAATAAACTTAAAAATAAAAGCTCCTCTGGTTGGGATGAGATACCGATGAGGCTGTTAAGGAAGTTAGCCAATGTGTGGCAATGCCACTTGCACACATCATCAATGTTGTCCTTCAAATGGGCATCTTTCCGGAAAAGCTTAAATATGCCCTCATTATTCCATATTTAAAAAGGAGGTTCAGAGGATGTAAGGAATTTCAGACCTGTAGCAGTGTTATCTTCCTTCTCCAAGATTGTTGAGAAAGTAATATTTGAACAGATAACAGCCTATTTGCAAAGACAGCAGATTCTTGACAACCAACAATTTGGATTTAGAGCTGGAAAGTCAACCAAGATGGCAATTTTTGAGTTGGTAAAGGATGTGATGTTGGCTTTGGATGGTTCACACATCCTACAGGTATTTTTTGTGACTTATCACGAGCTTTCGGTAGTGTTAACCATGACCTTCTATTGAACAAACTTTGGCAATATGGTTTCAGAGGAGTCTCAAATAAACTTATTTCATCATATCTTGAGGGCAGACAGCAGAAGGTACTTTTGAGAGATCAGCATTCAGTGTATTCAGATTGGTCAAGGGTCACACTGGGTGTGCCATAGGGCTCAGTTCTGGGCCCCATACTGTTCCTCCTGTATATCAATGATCTTCCAGCTAGTGTTGACTCGAGGATGATACTTTTTGCTGATGATGCAACAGCGGTAGTGGAGCCAGAACTAGGACAAACGGTGAGAGAGGCAATCTTGAAGGCTTCAGAACCTTTAACAGCATGGTTTCAGTCAATGGGTTGGAGATGCATCTGGAAAAGACCAACATAGTGATTTTCATGTCTCTCATCTTGCACAAATGGAAGAGCAGACAGAGACGCAATCCGCCTTTGGGAAGTCTGTTAAGGAGGTACAATTCCTTGGAGTGAGGATTCAGAGCTCTTTGAGATGGGCTTCAGAGGTTGACCTATTGGAGAATGAAGCATTGTTTGCATCGAGAGCATACGTATTCAACAAGAAGTAATGTGAATGATTTCCAGCTACCGAGAATTAGATTAGACCTGGTAGGAAGAGGCTCTTGGTTCAGGGGTATGGAAATGTTCAATTTGCTTCAATCTTACTTGAAGGATGACACTACTAATGGATGTTTTTTAAATAGATTGAAGTATTATCTTGTCAATAGCTGCCCATACAAGGTTGAAGAACTATTTCAACCATAGATCTCTCGTTTTTTATACCTAACTGTTTCTTGACTCAAGTAACTTTCATCCTATTATGTAACTTCATCCTATTATGAAACTTTTCATAGTTTTTGACGTGTTTCTATGTCTTATGATTGTAATGTTTGTAATTGTTTTATTGTATTCTTATTATTGACATGTCATGGCTTGATAAATATTGTATTTATGCAAACAAATGTGACGAATAAAGATCTTATCTTATCTTATCTTACCTAGCAAGGTAGCCCTTGTTAGAGGTATCCAGAAATTTCATGATGAGGAGATACTTGCAAGTTCCATGTGGTGTCAGTAAATTTATTCATGGTTATCCTTCTAGGGATGATGCAAATGATAATTTGAGAATTGCGGCGCGTCGTGCCTCCCGTGTGCTTTGAGCTTCACAGTGACAATAATGAACACTAGCAGGGACAGGGGTGCCCACAAGGGGGGGGGCATGGCGCATTTTGCGTCATCAACATTTTTGGGGGGGCATGATTTTTATTATTTTCATGTCAAAATTTGAATCATGGCTACAAAATCAAGGTATTAAATAGAGATATCCGAATGTAGTAATTTTAAGCCTATGAGTTTGAAGGTAAATCTTTGACTAAAATAAATTATAACTTCATCATCCACTATTATTCTGATTTCCTTTGCTTAATTTTAATTTTTAATGGTCCTGTGTTTGAGTTTCCTTGCTGTAGCAACCTAATTTTCTTAAAAGCACAATGATAAGTTGAATTGTAATGTACATTTTAATCTAATAATTATTTTAATTTCGAGGCGTTTCATGATGATATCAATGTCTCTGAAATGGGAATGCAATTATCAACAACATCGCAAACTCTAGTGAATTTGACAGAAGAAAAAACTTCTCTTGTCAAAAATTTGCGAAAAATATCAAATGAAGCCAATTTCAATCTTTCAAATTTACACCCTATTTACCACACAGTAATCAAGTAATATTTTTCACAACTGTAGGCTACTCATATAAAATAGTATGATAATATATTTAGTATTCCAATAAAACATTTAGTTTTTGAAAAAAGTGATATTTCAAGCCCCAAAATCCATTGAAGAATTGCCGAATTTGTTGATCAAGAGATGCAATTGATGATGATAAAGTTCAATTGCGCCGTGAACATAGATAATTTGATCTTAATCAAGTGCAATATTTTATAAAACGTTTGGAGACAAAATTCGCGTTGCCAGAACATACATAGAAATGTACTCATAAATCATTCGTGAACAGTACAGGGGAAATACTTTCACCATTGAAAATATTCATTGGCCCCCATGCAAAGCCTATGGTAGTAATTGGAATACTGTGTATCCTTTCCTGCTCAAATCAACATGTACTGTAGCCTACAGAAAAGTCACGACATGCAAATTGGAGAATTTTCTCATTTTCAATTGATATCTTCTCATTTACAGTGAACGATTTCTCAAATATAATTCACTATCTCAATTACATGTGATGACTTCCCAAATACGATTGACTATTCTATCTACATTTATGGCATTCTCTCAATTATAAGTGACTATTCTCAAATACAATTAACTTGATACTTTCTCAAATACAATTGGAAAAAGTGTAGTTAACCTCACTCCTCCCAAGCGTTCTTATCAAAGCTTTTCTGATACATTGATATGAGAATAACGCTTATTGCTTGAATTCATATCTCAACTTGAGAAAAACTGAATTCAAGCTCATTATGAATATATAAGGTTGATTTTTGAAAATCTGAATTATTTGAATGTCAATGAGTGTTGAAACGAAATAAATTTGACGTAGCAGATATTTGACTGTATGATCAATCTAATCTGTCGAAAAACTGCTGAATTTATAATTGGAAAAACGTTGAAGATGTATCAGATAACTAACCAAGCTTCTATAAGATTAAATTGTACAAAGTTTGAATTCAAAGTCATCTTTTTATCTTGTATCAGTCTTTATTCAGAAGCGGTTGATTATGTTGAGTATTATGGAAAATAAAAAGATGAATGTTTCAATTGGGTAAAACTTTTGAATTGGGATTTTATCTATGTAATAATTGAAGGGAATCTGATAGGATACATTTTTCCACAAACCTGTCCTCATTTGTTTCTTTCAAAAAAATTAATAAGATATGATTTGAATGCCTCTTTGAAAATATCACAAATTTTCCAATACATTGTTATATAGTTGCTCTATTATTGGAATAATGTATTTTCAGAATAGGAATTTGAAATTGTTGGGTAGAAAACTCTGTTCTTTGATCAGCATCATGAACGTCTCCATGAATGACCTCGCCATTCAGAGTCATACCAATCTTTCTCAAGGAGAGAGAAACTGTGATGATTCTTTTACCTTAGGATCCACCATCTTCTGGTATACAGGTCTTCCTGCTTTGCCTACCATATTTATATCATCATTCAATGAAACACCATTTACTGAAAAAGGTTGAAACTCTATGAAATTCGTTGTGTTTAACATTTTCAAATATTATCGGAATAGCTGACATGGATGAACAATTAATATTATTTTATTGGACGAGCGTTAGCGAAGTTCTCACTTCGACTAGAGCCGAAAGTCGTTTTCAGTCTGTATGTTCGACAAGAACTTCAGACAGAATTAATCAATCAGCTTTAAATTTTGAACACGAGTTCTTTTAGAACCATTTCACAGGTCAAGTTCTTAGGATAACAAAATAGACTCCTTCGTCCTTTTTCAGGATATAAAAATAACATTGAAAGTGCATATGAAAAAAAAGGGTTTTGATTTATCATTCATCAGTCAGCTGGAATTATTTGCATGCTATTTCTGTAATTTTTCCATCCATTTAAAGAATGTTATTATTTGGCAGAAGACTCTCGCCTATTTTTTGTCTTCGTCTTTCGTGTCTTTCTTCTCACTTGGAAGCTCACTGCCAACATTCGCCTATTCGCTCACTAAGACGAGGACAATAAAGTGCAGACTTTCAATTATAAAACAAACAATAACCAGTAGTTCTGTGAACAGTAGACCGCGCGCAGTTATGAACCGCAGCATCCTTTTATACTGTCCATCAGAGTGAATCCTGTCTGTATGTCGTGTCAGCGAGATATCAGTGTGAAAACGGCTAATGGCTGTTGAGATTAGTGTATCAAAAATGCTAACATCAAAAGCTAATCTCCCTCAAGACATACTGGCAACAGGACAGCCCAAGTTCAAAGCAGAGAAAGTTCGAGAGACAATACTTGTTATTTCAGTTATTTATTGCATGCGTTATTGCACGCAATCAATAGTTCATTTATTTATTTATTCACAATGGAGCCAACGGGTTTCCCCAAATTTGTCTTCTTAACAATAAAACTTGTACAGAAACAAATGGAAAGAGAAAAATAATGATAAAAATAGTACATACTTATGCAATAATAAATAATACAAAACAACAAAATACTACCTAATTCAAAAATGAAAAATACAAAGATATCAAATACTTATGAAAAAAGTAAAAATAAGACAAACAGAGAATCCAAAATTCCAAAACTTATGAAAATTAAAGAATATGATAACAAGAGGAGTGAAAATAGAAAATCGTATAAGTGCCAAAATGGAAATTTCTCATCAGAGCTAAAAAACAATTTAAACACTAACAGAATATATTTTTTCACTAACAGGTATTTTTTTATTTAATTATACACTCTTACTGACTTATCTAACATATTTATTTTTTTACAATACAACAGAATTAACCTTAAAAAATATTTTATGAAGCAAGTTTTGAAAATAATACAATGTCATGTTCATTTTCGTTGAAAACAATATAAGTCCAATTTTTGTAATATGGAAATGAACAGTGTCTATTCACACAAATTGTTATAAAATGAGTGATATTTCTCCTCCATAAACTCCAACATTGAAAGTAAGTCTTTTTTCTTTTCACCACTCACACTATTCGTCATAGTCAACCTCGGTAGGCTGCTTAAACTTGCAACATGATCAAGAGTTTTGCCCTTTTTGAATACTGTTTCAATTTTCCAGTCCTCTATTTCATTAAGTTTATTTCTTGTTAACATTTTTGGAAGATTTTCATTACAAATGCGGATCCACTGAACTTTAGTATATGGAATTTTGAATTGAT
Source organism: Nilaparvata lugens (assembly GCF_014356525.2). Classification (NCBI taxonomy): domain Eukaryota; kingdom Metazoa; phylum Arthropoda; class Insecta; order Hemiptera; family Delphacidae; genus Nilaparvata; species Nilaparvata lugens. The sequence goes on along the minus strand of NC_052512.1, from coordinate 570,792 downwards.
GAAAGAATCAGAAACAGATGAGATATTGAAAAAATCTTCTTCACTCATTTGTATAACTTTAAACGGTTTAGTTATTCTTGTTGTTCTTACTACTTCTTGAATTGATTTACAGTGATTTACAGTCAGATTCACATCATTGATTTACAGTGTCGTTTTCTTCTTCCTATAAGGCCAAAATCCCTGTCACATGGCATATAACTGTGGCCAGATATAAGAAATTTTATATTGATTCTATCAAAACATCCTTTAGCAACTAAATAGATTGCTGCCATCAGCAACATTCTATTTTTATTTTGTCCGACGCAGTTATCACACCGCAGTTTTCACATTTTTCTTTGTTGAGAACTGTTCATGCTGCAAAACTTTGAGGAAGCAAGAACATACTTCGTTACCCCCACGACCTGAAATTCCCTCATCCCACATACACATATAACTGTTTCCAGTGTCACCAATATGGACACATAGGTTGTAATTGGATAACTGCCGTTTATAAAGCATGTCACTGCTGTGAGTTAGGGTGGGACAAAATGACACCTGCTGCATGTCAATCGAAACACAACAATATTACTCTGGGGCAATTGCGACTCATTCATTCTGTTATTCATCAACATGAGTGCATTCTGAGCTTTTTTTTGATGTAAGGTAAGCTCAGTTCGAAGAGAAAAGTGCTCACGGGTAGTCTTGTTACATAATTTATCCTCGCATTCGACCTGTCACAAACCCTACATATATCAGTCTTTGGAGTGCCAAAAGCCAACTTGCGATAGTATTTTTTGAATACTTTTTGGTAATATCGATAAGATACTTTGGATTCTGGATGAAGATCTTTGAATGCACAATACATCCTATGGTAATTTAAATCAGAAGAAAGGTACTCCTTTGCACTTTTTTGTCTTCCATAGTGGCTTTCTTCTCTTGGGAACTATCAATATGTTTTCGAATCAAGCTGCAGTCTTCCTCAGTAAATTTTCTGTGTGCTTGTGCGAGTTAGGGTTCTTTCCTCTCTTGTCACTGTATGCAACATCTCCTAATTTCTTCTTAGTGTTGAGTGTCTGCAATCTACTGTTTGTTAATCCGAATATGTATTTGAAGGTCTTGGCACATACCTGTTTGTATGAGGCCAGTACCGGTAGGAACAGTATATATCATTGTTGATTGTCGCTTACTCTCTGTAGGATCTTCATATTTTCCATGCCGCCTCCTAGAAACTGGAACTATTTCCACCCGATTCATAAGGTATGTCCCCTGCTGTTTTTCTGAAAGTCGATATAGTTCAATGAATAGCATCTCCTTGGCCTCTTTAGTAAGTTGTCTGCATTTATATTTACACTTGCAAGTAGCCTGTAACATAATAAATTCAAATTTTCATTAGTAACCTACTTACTATTCAGAAGGATCTTATACTTTTTAGAAAGCATAATAAAGTATTATGAAGAATGAAACAACAAAATAAAGATAAATAATTCAATTAAATTCTACAATATATTGCAGACAACTCCATTAGGTTCACCTTGATGTATTCCATTCATATGTGTTGTCTATTTCTAGTAAGGTATAGTGTCAACTGAAATGTAGATTCAACTGTTTTTTATCAATATATTGGCATTATTCGGCTGCAGTACAGTAGTTGAGGTTACCTTATATTCATATTTTTTTAAATTTTGATATATTGAATTCAGGTCAGATTAGTTAGTTTAAAAATTCTACAGAATGTCAAATATCAATATTGAGTAACCTCAGCTACTGTATTACAATCCATTATCTATTATAAGAACCGAAGCTTTTTTACATTGTTGATATTTTTATTCTGTAAGTTGGGCTAGAAATATTTTGTCAGTAAGGGTTCCTATCCATTCACATTTATGCTGAGTTGAGCTTAAACCAGCTATAATAATCAATGCCCAACTGTACAGTGTAATGGACTGTGAGCTTCAATTTAAATTTATTTAAAGAGTTATTAGTACCGTATTGTACAATATTAGATAATAAAATTTCAATATTGCCGTATGATATGCATGTCTTTTGAGATGAAATATTAAAGAAATTCACTTACTTCATCAGGTGGTAACTGTTTTCCTGGTTTTCGAATGCCTTTTGAAGTTGAGTATGGCTTTCCCTGCAACCTCAATTTTTTATTATTTTCTTGAGATTTACGCTTTGACAATGATAATTCTTCCATTGTTATTAATCTAATAAATTGCAATCATCACAATGCACTACCGGAAACGAGAAACAAGAAACGTGCTTTGTCGTTTGATCTTGCTCAGCTGTCCGAATTTGGAACTACTGCCACACAAATCAACGGCCACTTGTATGATTCTCTACAAAAATTCAATGTGGAGTTGTATGTGCTGCACTCTGTCATCATGTATAGCAACTAGTTCGAATGTCGTTTGGCACTTGCACTGTTTTCTACTGTATAGGCGCTGTGACATAGAATAACTTATTTAAATGTTTGAATGTTTAAATGTTTAAATGTTCCAATGTTTGAATGTTCAAATGTTCATAAAAGAGTAAAATTAAATCGAAAATGGATAAAAATAAATCAGGAGACCTCCCACCTACTCTGGAGTGCATATATGATGTGCACAACAGTGGGGGACCATCAGTGTTCAGTCAAGAGCCATACAAGACACATCTCCTTTTCAGTTATTACTGTTCTAGAATCTAGCGTTTTAGACATTGCAGTACAGCCACACACTTCTCTCTGTGAAGTATCCTAGGACACAGCCACTCGCCGCCGTTTTAATCTTCAATTGTGTGAAAAATGTTAGTACACAAGGGTTTTTTATTGTCTGTTTTGAAAAGAGGTAGAGGAAATTGTTTTCAAGATAAAGCTGCATTGAATAATATGGCTAATTCACTTATATCCCCTTTAGTGTTGCTATCTTATAATAAAACACTTATTGAGATGGGCTGCTTTTAAATTAATAAAACAGAATAAAACTTGTAGCACCCTTTATTTATTAAAAAACTTAAAACCTAGGTAAACCGAAACTAGTTGTTCAATTATTTTAAGTTTTTCAATAAATAAAGGGTGCTACAAGTTTTATTTTGTTTTATTAATCTATCTTATAATGTATTACATAGCATATTTGTGAATAAGTGTGTTTCTGCCTTTCGAGCTCTGTGATCAATAAGTTAGCAGATCCATATGATTGTAGACAATGAACTGTAGCTAACTACAGTTACTAGTAACTTCTTCCGACCTAACCTAACCTTACCTCAAAATATTGATTTCAACATTGTTCTTTCTGAACAAACTACCATCTTATGATGGTTTTCAGTAGCATATATATAGTAATTATGTGCCGAACTGGGGAAAAATTATCTCATAATATTGTGAGAAAATTATTCCACAGTATTGTGAGAACATTATTCCACAATTTTGTACAAAAATTTTTGACACTATTTTACAATATTGTGAGAACATAAGGGTACAGTTATACTATGTGCAAGCTTGCTCAAATAAGCACTTTCAAGCTGGTACCTAGTTCCAACTTACAGGTGAAAAACATTTTTTTTTTCAAATGGATGAAACACACGTTATGATGTGCTCGGAGAGAATGGAACTAACTCTGCATTATTCATGGATCATTTTATTCTCTCTGTGCATGTCATAAGGTGTTCTATGCATGTTACCAGATTCTGATTTTACCTGTGAGTTTTCACTACCAGCTTGAAAGCGCTTATATGAGCAAACTTGCTAATAGTGTAACTGTAACCTCATTTCACAATTTAAAAAAATATATTATAAATAAATTTTTGCAATTTTGTGAATTTCAATTTATATTTTCAACAATATCGAGGTTTCAGGGATTGATTATTCAATTAAAAACCGTAATTATAATCAATTTCTAATTTATTGTTTATGATGTCAGTAAATTGAACATGTAGACACGTTTTATAATCTATTCTGTCACTACTACTATATTCTTATCTATTCGAGAGGTTCATCTTCACAATCGATGTCGATTATTGTTGTTGTAGCTGGTGTTGATGGCTGATTCCTGGAAAAAATGAAAATAATAAAAAAATCAGAAACATAGTTCGACTCTGCAGCTACCGGACCAGGAAGATGATCTTCGACGCTAAGAGGAAGCTGAAGGGTTCAAGCGTCACCATTTGCGAGGATCTGACTGTGGAGCGTCTCAAGATCCTCAATGCTGCAGCCGACCAGCATGGGCACAGGATGTCTGGTCATCTGATGGGAGGATTAAGATCTCTATCGGTGAGGGAGGATCCATGAGGGTCCACACAGTCGAGAGGATGACCGACCTTCAAAAAATAGAGGTAATTAAATCATTTCAGGATTCGATGACTAAGGTGCCCTTCACTACATAATAGGAAATTCGTATTAATAGATTTCACAGTAGATATACCTTGGCATTTTTCATAAGCTGGCTTTCTGTTCTATAATGAATCTTTCCACTGCTATTTATGATTATATATGAGGCAATTATTTCAAACTGAAGAGATCCACATTTGTTAATACTGATTAATAATTATTTATCTTGATATTAATTCCCAAAACTACGTTCAATGCATCATCTACTCTACTCCAGAGGGTACTAAGAAAATCATTATCTCTATTCTTTTTAATAATTACATCTCTTACCAAAATTATTTCCATAATTAATAATTATTTTCGAATGCTGAATTTCAAATAAATTGGATGATTAACATACATTATAGATATAGATGTAATCTATATGTATAGATGGTAATCTCTTCTATATTAGGTGTACATAATGATATCTTCTACTATTGCCACAGCTCGAACAATAAAAGCTAATGTGTGAAGAGTTATGATGGAACAGAGGGGTGGGTAGTCTGTCCATATGCTTATAAAGGGGCTGTGTTTCATTTAACGTTATCTTAGACATTCATCACTAAAATATAACAGTACTCAATTTACTACTTTTATCGTTATTGCAACTCCCAATTGTCAATTATACTTCTAAAACTATATAATATTTTTTAAACTTCACTGTTCAATCCTATTTAAATCTCATCTGAAATAATCTAGCTCTTTCTCAAGCATCTCCTCTACTTCTTATTTCTCTTTCCCATTTCTTGATTTTTGCAATGATGATTATTATTCTTTTCTATTCTTCTTCGTCTCCTTCCTCTTCTTCTTCTCCTTCTCTTTCTTTCTCTTTTCTTCTTCTTCTTCTTTCCTTGATTAATTCAAGATCACAATACAATGTTCTATTTCTCATTCTATAGTTCAGTTTCATAATTCCTTCTCAATTGTGCACATTCCTTCTTTTTCTTATCTTCTCCCCCATTATTATCATTATTTCCCCACTAGCTATTCAACATGCTCATATGTTTTTTCTCTTCTATCTCTATTATTTCTCTTTCTATCTGATTACTTTCCACTAATATCCATATTTGATATTCGGTTCTTTCTCACATTAAATCATACTATTCCTTTTTCATTTTATGCAAATATTATTCATTATCAGTTGTATTATGTATCTTTACAATTGATAACTTTCTTTAAAGATTTTTCGTTTTTCTGCTGGCTTTTTCTTCTCATTTGCAGTTTTTGATGGATCCCATCTCGCTCTATCTCCACCTTGAACACGATCTTCCACTACTGGATTCCATCTCTCTCCGTCACCACTTGGACTCGATCTTCCCCCTACTGTATTCCTACTAGCACAATCTTCACTTCGACTTGATCTTCACTACTGGATACCTTCTCGCTCTACCTCCACTCGGAATCGATTCTTCCACTACTGGATACCTACTCGCTCTATCTCAACTTGGACTAGATCTCCCACTACCAGTTCTTCCTCAATCTTCATCTTATTCACCATTAGGATTATTCATCACCGTAACTCCACAGATCACAACATCTACATCTTATTGATGTGTTTAGTGAATTTTTTGAACTAGTTTTTTTAAATAGTGAAGGGAGCCGAACTGTCAAGGCATACAGGATGCACTTGAATCAAGAGACTTTTTCATTCAGGTTATGTTTTATCAGTTTCATCCCCATTTTCCCCATCATGTGTCATTCTGAGGTCGTTTCACGATGGTCTGCTGCTTCATGATGCCTCTCACTGACATGTCAGCTCGCTCGCCCTCAAGTAGGTACATTATTTCAATAATAGTAATAATGACGCAGGTATGTTTCTAGCAAATAAGCTCCACTCTTCCAAGAAACTTTTCAAGGCTGCTCACCTTAACGTCCAATCCCTCAGCTGCTACATTGATGAACTCAGAGCAATCTTCCGTTTTCAGGACTTCAATATAATTGGAATTCCGAATCATTTTTGAAGCCTAGTATTTCATCAAATTTTGTTGCATTACCTGGATATAATCTTTTCCGGAATGATAGATTAAATGAAGGTTGTGGGGTGCAGCAATTTATGTGAAAGATGATATCAAAACAAAAGTTTTAATCACATCTAAACAAGAGTATTGTTCCAGACCAGAGTTTATGCTACTTGAATTATCCTTATCCTTAGTACTGATGAATCACTCGTTGGTATCTGTTATCGCCCACCAAAAATAGGTCATTTTACAGATTTCGAAAATGCCTTGCTTTCTCTTATGACTTGTTATAGCCGTTACTAGTTATGGGGGATATGAACACCGACTTGAACATGACAAATCATAACTTTGACTACTTTCAACTGACTACTATTTTCCAATGCCTAAACATGACTATTTTACCTCTCGATCCAGCTCATCATACTAATGAATCTGACGCACTCATTGACCTTCTCATTGTTAGTGATCCTAATGAGGTTGTTCAGCAGGCCAATCCCAGTCCCAGCTATTTCTGGACATGATTTGATCTACTGTGTACTTTCTCATAAGATACCTAAGCCAGAACAGAGAATTATCACTTATAGAGACTTCAAAAACTTTGATGAAGCCGCCTTCCTGACTGATGTGGCTCAGACTCCATGGCATCAAATTGAAGCGTTACCCTCAGTTGATGACATGGTCAAGATATTCGAGAATTGGACTCTGACTTTGTATGACAAACATGCACCTTATGTGACAAGGATGATTAATAGAAAACGACGAGTACCGTGGATGACTGAAGACATACTCAAGTTGACGGGACGTAGAGACAAAGCACATAGAAAATTTAAAAAGACATTTGACTTGGACAGTTTGATAGAGTATAGGAGCCTTAGAAATAGAGTTGACCAGGAATTACAGAACTCAAAGATTAGGTACTTGAATTCGTTTATGACAAACGATAGACAAGACTCTAAATCACTTTGGCAGGGAATGAAAGAATTCGGCTTGGCAAACAGGAATCAAATCCACTAATTGACTTACCATTGAACAATATAAATGACCATTTCGTTTCACACTCTAACCAACACGACGAAGTTGTCATTGCTAATCATATCAATGATCTTGGAGAGCAAACTTACAAACTTAGATTTACCAATAAATTACTGATCAATTTCATTTTCATCCAATCTCAGAAGAAGACACTTTCAGAGCAATTCAACTTATTCATAGTAATGCTACGGGTGTAGACAAAATTCCTATTACATTCATCAAGAAGATGTTATTTGCTGTTTTACCAACCATTACATACATTTTCAACAAGTCACTTGAAGAAGGCAATTCCCCTGAAAACTGGAAGTTTGCTCTGGTTCGCCCTCTAAATAAAGTTCCATCACCCAATAAAGTTGAAGATTCTAGACCAATCAGTATTCACCTGCATTGTCCAAAGTGCTGGAAAGACTCATTCTTGCTCAAGTTATGAAATTTCTAGACAACAATAGTAAGCTTCATAACTTTCAATCAGGCTTTAGAAAATTCAATTCAACTGAGACAGCTCTGCTTCGTGTAAGGTCAGCTATGGACCAAAGAGAATGCACCATCCTCACCCTATTTGATTTTTCTAAAGCATTTGATACTGTTGATCATACAGTCCTTCTGAATAAGTTGGCTATTCTTGGTTTCAGTCACAACTTGTTAGTTTGGTTTAAATCCTATCCATTAGGTCGGAAACAATGTGTATCTGTCGGTGACAAAAAGTCTACTTGGAAAAACGTTATGCATGGAGTACCACAAGGTTCAATTTTAGGCCCTCTCATCTTCACTTTGTATGCTGATGACCTTTCTTCCATTATCAAATTCTCCAGTTTCTATACTTATGCAGACGACCTTCAAATCTATTCAAGCTGTCCCATAACAAAAATTAATGAAACAGTTGGAATAATTAATCAGGATATCGATTCGATAGTGGAATGGACAAAGAAAAATGGCCTCAAGCTTAATCCCATCAAAACACAACCCATTATAATTAGATATTCTTGTCTTATAAACAATATTGACCTTGAATCGATTCACAAAATTAGTATGGATGGTAATGACATTCCTTACTGTAGCTCAGTTGAAAATTTAGGCATTATTATGGATAATACTCTTGACTGGTCAGAACAAGTGAACAAAACTTGTAAAAAGGTATTCTCAGCCATGCATTCATTAAAGAAAATGCACGATATTCTCCCTAGAAACATTATTATTGGTTCAATCTCTCATCTTCCCACATTTAATGTATTGTAATTCTGTTCTTAATGATATCCAAGTCACTCTGAATGATAAATTACAGCGGTGCCAAAATTATTGTCTACGTTTTGTCTACTCTCTCCAATGCCATGATCATATCACTCCAGCCCACATTGCTAGTTGAACATTAAAGCTTTCCAATCAAAGGCTTTTTCGAATAGTCAAGCTTGTTAGAGATACCTTGAAATACGGTAATCCGAACTATTTTAAAGATGATTTCAAATGTGTCTCTGAAGGTAGGAGGATAGATGCTTCACATACTAGAGCCGGAAAAAGTACTTTAAGGATACCCAATCATCGAACTACTATTTTCACAAAATCCTTCTTAGTCAGTGCCTGTCGTGCATGGAATGCACTTCCTGTTTCTATCAGGTCCATCAAGAGCCGAAGAGCCGAGCGAGCTTCATCCTGACTTTAAAAAACCATCTTTTGGAACAAATGACTGAAACTGTCCGGCCCTAGAACGATCACATGACAACCATCCCCCACCCATCCCACAAATACAAACCTTTAAACCTGTTATAGAATGAATTTATATATATATATATATATATATATATATATATATATATATATATAATATAAACTCATGTTATTTTAATTATCCACTGCATACTGCTCTATATTACTGAAAGTTGATTACCCTGATCTACTTTCAGCCTACTTCATTTTATTAATCAATAATTATTGATTAATAATTAATACCTATATAACTATACCTATCTATATAATTATTCTACTCTATCAATTTTCTGTTTTTATTTCTCTTAAATATTTATATTAATTAAAACTTTTACATATTTCCATTAATAAATAAATTCTTAGTTTAATTAATTAAACTAACGTTTTGATAGAGAGCTAGTGGGGAGAATATTTTTAATATTCTTTCCAGTTGTTGTTCAGAGCTTGAAGCGAACGGACGTAAATTCGGAGCTCCTAATCTTATCTTCTTCCGTCAACACAGTAAACTACCGGTATGATTTGTTGAGAGTTTATTCCTGTTAACAGCCGTGCAGTTTATTTCGTATAGTTTAAAACTCAAATAACATCTACCTATATCGTGCGGTCCAAGTATTTTCTAAAAGTTAAAATCATTGCAAAATGAGCTCGTGTGGGATTTGCAGTCAACAGGTGGTGCGAACATCAAAATCGAAAATTCGTTGCTCGAACTGTCAGGGCCTGTTTCACGGTGGATGTGTCGGGCTTGATGAGAACGATATTGAAACCCTAAGTGATAAATTATGGAGCTGCCCAATATGTGTTAAACGAGTTCGTCGAGAAAGAGCCATGTCAGATTCGACTCCAGTCAAATCAAACCCACAAGTAGCGACAGGTTCAGCAGCGCAGGGAGACCCAATTACACTTGATCAAATGAATCAGCTACTCGAAAAGATGAAGGATGAACTCTATACGAAACTGAGCGCCGAGATAGATACTTGTAAAGCTATGTTGGAGGCAAGCGCACAGGACATGATCGTGCAAAAGGAGCAGATTTCATCTTTAAAGAGCGAGAATGCGACGTTGAGGGCCAGACTTAGAGAGACGGAACTGCAGCAGGATGAACTGGATCAGTACGGACGACGAAATACGGTTGAAGTGCATGGTATACCAGAAATTAAAAACGAAAACATTCCGGATCATATTATTAATATTGGAAAGGTGCTAAACGTGAATTTAGACTATTCTTCAATAGATGCGTGTCACCGGCTACCAAAAAGAAGAAATCAACCAAAAACAGCAGCAGCGGCGATAGTGGTTCGTTTTGTGCGACGCGCGGATGCTGATGCGTTGCTGAGTGGCCGCCGAGCCAAAAATTTAACTACGAGTCACATCAACATCCAGGGAAACAATACAATATACCTAAATCAATCCCTCACCAAAAAAAGAAGAAAGTTGTTTGCTCAGGCGAGGCAAATACTTGGAGATAAGGGAGTACGACGCCTGTGGATTGACCGCGTCGGGAGAGTGAAGGTGAGAGGTGAGGACGGAGAGACGGTTTATCTTCTGAAAGATGAGGAGGACTTGAAACACATTAGGACACGGAAAGATTGAAAGGACTTAAGATCTTCATCTAACATCTAAAATATTAAAGAAACTGTGAGTAGAGAAAATATTCGGATATTCAATCACATATTATTACTGCATTTAATTTAATTGTTTTGATTTTTCCTTGCAATATCTTGGACATGATGAATGAGGTGTGAGCGATATGAAACATAAGACGGGGTCGCCGATTACTCTTTATTGAGTCGAACGGTATTTACAGAAAATAACATTGATATTTTTAATTTATTTAAATTTGTTTTCAATTTAAAATTCATGGCATTTATTTAATTGTATTTATTAAGTAATTATAACATCTGCTGGTGGTAAATGATATTGTTCATTATAAGTAGTAATGTTCATTAAAATAGTAGTGACTTCGTTCTTATGTGATCGATGCTATCATGTGGTGGATTAATATATTGTTGCATAAAATAGAATAGTTTCATAGAAAAGTTGAATTGAGCTCAGGATTATTTATCACTGCGTAATCACATTATTGTTTTTTAAAACAAGTGAGTATAAGAGAGTAAGCCAGATATAATGTTATTTTTTTTTAGTAGAATTCTTGTTGGATTCATAATAAATTGATAGGGAAATTTTGGTTTTAAAAATCTCTGGAGTATTCTAAAAGAGATAATTCGCAAATAATTTTTGCTTAGAAATGATTCAAAACATTATAGAGAAATTTGAGGAAATGTGAAATTAGGTACTTCCGAGGAAGCACTGTAGCCTATTGAGTTATAGTACCACCTTTTAGGTCTACTATATTAAAATCAAATTCAACTTATCCTCATATAAATAAATGTTACAAGTGTTCAAACCATAGTTATGAATTATGAAGTAAGAGCAGTACAGATATGGTTTCATAGTGGCGAGGTAAAATTCATAATAACGAATTAAAGTCTCATTACGGTAGTGTAGAAGAACATTTTCTCTTTAACAAATAATTTATCATTTCAATAGACTTTAGTGTGTTCTATGTGATTTTCCATGCTTTTATTATCACTTCGTCTAGATTACACACTGCACAAGCCTTAAGAGGAAGTTGAATACATTTTATTGATTAAACTATTGAAGAAATTCAAATGAGTATTAAGTGAGGCTTTACAATCTGATGAACGCTTGTTTATCTGAATCGTATTTGTTGCAGTGCATATTTATCGGCTTCACTTCTCCCAAATCGGTTATCGAAATTGTTTCAAAAATGATATTACTGACCAAAGCGTGCCATGGCCTTATCTGCCAAACGGCTGTCTTATTATTTTCGATTACATGATGTTTGCTTATTTCAACCTTCTTACATCTGCTATCTTAATCTTTGAAGCTCGATTGCTTGGAGGATAGGAAACTGACCAAATATAAATGTTGACAATATATTTATTGAACATTATATGCAAGGTTTTTGATCTGGTATTTTGTCTTGTGTTGAATAAGAATCTAAACCCTCGAAGCGTTGGTCTTTATAGCTTGTATTGTATTCCGCCTATCTGGCTTGATGAAAAGGAAAATCATTTTATTCAATGTATTATGCTCATAATATTGCGCTGAATTAGCTTAAATTTTAGATGACGCACGGCTGTGCTCAGGATGCTCTATATATGTATATAATTTTTTTTTCTTTTTGCTTCTGCTACTTATTCCATATATTTTAGTTTATCTACTGATATTTTTTCCTTATCCCATTTTGTTTTTCATTATTTCCATTTTTGCATACATTAGTTGTTGTTTTCGGACATTCATATGGTATTATTGAATGATTTTGGTGGAGATGTTGAGGATGGTTGTTATGAAACATTAGAAATAGAAAATGTATTTGAATTCCATCCTTCAAGTAAATTTCATGGAAACTGTGAATCGTATTTAAATATATTGCACTTGAATATACGCAGCCTAAATAGAAACTTTGATGAATTCTCATGCTTTCTGCAAAACTGTAAAACGAAGTATGATTTGATAGTTTTGTCGGAGACTTGGATGACGGACAGACATGAATTCAATTTCAATCTAAATGGATACTATGAAATTGATTCACCAGCTACATTAAATAAGTGTGATGGAATTTGCATATTTGTTAGAATTGATTTGAAAGCTGAAACTTTAAATAGTAACTTTGTATCTGCAAATTGTATCATTTTAGATATTCACGATCCACGGCTGAAAAAAGATATCACGATTCTTGCGATATACAGGTCTCCATCACTGCCGGTTGGTCAGTTTCTTGAGGACCTTGATCAATGCTTACAGGATTTAAATAGTAAGAAAAACATTGTTTTGGTCGGTGACATAAATATCAACATAAATCTCAACACAAATCTAGTTAATGAATATTGCAGCCTTCTACACTTAAACGGTTTTCAGTCATATATAAATAAACCCACAAGAGTACAGAATAATTCAATATCATGTCTGGATCACATGTTCTATAAGAATGAATCATCCGAATCAGAGGAGGTTTTGGGGGCGATATTGAAGATTGATATCACTGATCATTTTGGAACATCCCTCTGTTTGGGATTCAGGGGCCGCATTTGTGAACCAAATGAGAATAATGTTTTTGAAAAAATAAATTATAGAAAACTTAATGATGATTTAAAAACCGAAACATGGAATGATATAGTAAACTACACAGACATAGAGAGTTTGACTGGTAAATTTATTGACAAACTTAATAACCATATAACAAATTCAAAAACTAAAGTCAATCTAAAGCATAAACTGAAACCACTAAAAAACTGGATTAGCATTGGTTTGGTTAACTGTATAAGGAAGAGAGATAAAATGTCTAAAAACGTGGCAAGACAGCCTTTCAATCTTGAACTGAAAATGGAATACAATAGGTATAGGAATGTTTTAAGAAATCTAATAAAAGAAGCAAAACAAAATTACTTTAAAAATAAGATAACAGAAAATAAATCCAACAGTAGAAAACTCTGGAATTGTATAAATGAATTACTGGATACAAAGAAAAAAAATTCTGATATTAAAATTGAACCTATAACATTAAATAAATATTTTTCTGAAGTCGGCAAAACATATGCTGAAAAATTACAAGAAAATATAATTATAGATAATACAACTGATCGTCGTGTTCCCAATCTTCCAAATTGTTTGTTCTGGTTCCCCACAAATGAACAGGAAATAATAAACACTATAAACTCGTTGAAAAGTGACTCCTCACCTGGCATTGATGGAATTAGTAGTGTATGTTTGAAAAAGATATCCGAATACATAGCAAAACCTCTGGCTTTCATTATTAATGAATGTTTCGAGCATGGGCACTTTCCAAAGGAGTTCAAGATTGCAAGAGTTGTTCCACTTCATAAGGCTGGCAATATGAATGACCCTTCAAACTATCGACCCATAAGCCTGCTTTCCAATTTATCAAAGATTATGGAGAAGATAATAAAAAAAAGAATAATAAGCTATTTGGAAAAATTTAAAATACTCCATAAAAATCAATATGGCTTTCAGGCTGGTAAAAACACTCAGGACGCCATATCACATTTAATATCAATAGTAACGGATAATTTTGTTAATAGAAAGAAAACACTCACTGTATTCCTAGACTTGTCCAAAGCATTCGACACAATACCACATAGAAAATTGTTGAAAAAGCTAGAAAATATAGGAATTCGAGACAGACAATTGCAATTATTTGAAAATTATCTAAAAAACAGAGCACAGGTCATTACTGTTGGAAATAAATCTCATCAAATTAGCTTAACAGATTATGGAGTACCACAGGGAACTGTACTTTCCCCAATATTATTTCTCATCTATGTCAATGATCTACTCAGGTTCAGCAATGAAGAGAGAACTCTAATTTCATTTGCAGATGATACCACAGTAACTTTTACGGGTGGGTCATGGAAGGAGGTGAATGACCTAGCAGTGGAGGGACTGAAGGTTATCAAATCCTGGTTAGATAATAACACCTTGACACTTAACTATAAAAAAAGTAATTTCATAACCTTCTCACCAAACATCAGTACTCAACCCACAAATATAAACCTACAAATACATGCCTCATCCTGTGTTTCGTCCACATCTACCCCGTGCCGGTGTCCATTGCTGGGAGAAACTGACCATGCTAAATACCTTGGAGTTATAATTGATGCACATCTAAGATGGAACTATCACATTGATGATAAATGTAAGAAGTTGAAATACTTGATTTACAGATTCCATAGAATCAGTTTAATAAACAATAAGAGTATTGCAAAATTGCTATATACTGCATATGTTCAGTCCATCTTGCAGTATGGATTACTGGCTTGGGGTGGTGCGGCAAACTGTTACATAAATGGGTTATTTTTTGTGCAGAAGTATATAATAAGAGCGGCTCTTGGAAAACAAAGACGTTTCCCGAGTGCTGAATTGTTCATAACATTTGATGTTTTGCAATTAAAAGAATTATACATTAAGAGTTTAATTCAACATGTAAAAAGGAAAAATATTGAAATTACTATTCGTGAAACTCCATATAATCTCAGAAATCAGACAGTTGAACAGGACAGAATTGACCTGGAAATTTGTAGGCGTCAATTAAATTTTAGAGTAAATAAAATCTTACAAACAGTTCCTGATAATATTATTAAAATTAGCTGTGATAAACATAAGGCTGGTGAATTTCACGACTGGATAAAGGCTTATGAGCCCACTTGGTGAGCCCACTTGTGTGTGTTTGTCTATTGTCAAATCGCGTGTATAGAGTTTTTGAAATCTCCGTTAGTCTTTTTTTCTTGTTTTGTTTCACTTGACTTTCATCTGTTTTTTCTGCAGTTTCATCTCCACATCCAAAATCATACGTCTAAAATCACACTGCTGTACGATAAAAAAGCAACTCGTATCCGCGCTCAGTTTTTTCTTTGCAGGTACTATATTGTTTCCGAAGTGTATTGATTTTTAGTTTGAAATGTTGAAAACATTATTCTTGTATTATATCATATTGTATCATGTTTTACTGCATACTGCTTGTTGTTTTGTACTTTTGGAAATAAATAAATTTCAAAATTTCAAAAAAATTTCATTGAATGGACATTGATATATCCAAAGCTCCGCCAATTTATGTAGATGCATAACAATATGATTATCTATAGTTATTATATTACAAATTACTTCTTCATATCATATACAGTTCAATAATTATTTTCTTAGTCTATATAATGTAAATTCATCTATAATTTTGCTAAATTGTAAGCTATTGTATATGAGTGTATAAGCCAGTATATATTGTAATCTACATGAATAAAGTAGTCAATCAATCAATCTCTCTTTCTCTTCCTCTCTCTCACTCTCTCTCTCTCTCTATCTCTCTCTTTCTGTCTCTCTCTCCCTCTGACAACTATTTGCTGAAACACGGCCGATTTATGTAGTTACATCACAATATAATTTTATCGTTATTTGAATTGCATCAAATCTTCATTCTCATACATTTATTTTTCATACCTTGTAAAATTTGTTGAATAATTAGCAATACTGTCATTTTAATGTGAATAAGTGTATAAGCCAGTGTATTTGTAACATACCTAAGTAAAGAACTAGATTTATTCAAATATAATCTCCCTTTGTCAGTTTGTCAGCCTTGATCAACAAGGAGAATTCAAACCAAAGTCTAGACTTGTTTGACCCTTGCAATGAAAGCTAAATACCCAGCAAGCCATATTCGAGCTCGACTCCAACCAAGTATGTCATCCTTGAACAAGAAGGGTTTGCTGATTTCGATCCAAGTGGAAAAATTCAATGGGATCTTGATTAGACTTGAGCAATATTCACATTATCATTCAATATTGTGACAAAGTTATATTGATATTATGTAAATATTGCTAAACAATATTAACTTGGTAAATTATTCAATATTGTGCCAATGTTTTATTGATATTATCTGAAAATGTTGGACAATATCTACATGGTATATCATTCAATACTGTGACAATGTTTATATAAGCCAGTGTATATAATTGTTGTATATACATAAGACAATAATAATAGATATTATTAAATATTGCTTAGCAATATTTAGGTAATTTTCAATTTAATATTGTAATAATGTTGTATTGATAAAATCTTAATATCGCCAAACATCATTTACATGATATATTATTCAATATTGTGACAATGTTGTATAGATATTATTCAATATTGCTGAGCAATGTTTACATAATATATGATTTGATATTGCAAAAATATTATGACAATACTGCTACAATATTATAAAGACAATATCTTCAACAATGTTGCTGAATGTTGTGGCAATAATAGGACAATATTCTTTTGCTACTTGGGGATCACCACCTACATTGTACCCTATTATCAATCTGCTTGTATGTATGTTACAGATGAACAATGCTACCAGATGCCAGCAAACCAGCAGCTCATCAGGAGAGTTTTGTACGTTGGAGGAGGCATTCAACAACAACCTCCGAACACTTTTTTACAACAACAACTCTTCACTCAACCTAGCAAAGGACTCCCACTCTCTGCTAAACAGCCTACAGACAAAGATCGCAGCTGATGTTTTAGGTCAGGAGTTCCAGACACACAGGTCAATGAAGGTCAACCCAGTGTTGGAGGCTACATACCAACGCAGCCGCCTTGATGGGAAAAAACATAGAGCAGGGAGAATTCCAGAATGTAGACTTCAAGACTCCAAACTATATCATATTCAGTTCTTGCTGGAACAATCAGGGACCTGCACACCTCCCTGATTGTATATGTTCATTGAAGGAGGCATCAGAGGTGAAATAGCAACATGTGTTCATTGACATGCCATTGCGGACAATGCCTACATAGGAGCGCATGTCGACTCAAGAAGCCCACATCAAATCTCCTGTACACAGATGCAAACAACCTGTATGGCTGGGCGATGTGTCAACCCCTCCCATGCCAGAAATGGAAATTGCCCATGCCATCTCCAGTGGATGGAGAAAGATGAGTTGGAGGGCATGAGTAGAGGTATTGATGGCGTTGGAGATGTTTAATTGGCTACATCTTGGAGGTGGACGTTGAGTACCCTGCTGAGCTACACGACTCACACAACAATCTTCTATTCCTAGCTGAGAACAAAAAAAAAAAAAAAAAAACACCAAAATCAGGATTGTTAAGAACAACAAAAACTCTGAGCAGCCATGAATGATATAAATGTCATTACCACACCCTCAAGCAAGCAGTACAACATGGATTAAAAATCACTTAAGTTCATCGAGGTATGAGGTTTGAGCAGGAGGACTTCCTAGCACCCTACATCATGCTAAACACTTGACTTCTACAACAGTCAAGGAACAAATTTGAAAAAAAAATCTCCAAACTGATGAACAACACAGTTTTTGGCAAGATAATGGAGGATGCTCAGAAGTGCATAAACATGAAGCCTGTCAACAGTGAGAAATGTCTAAAGAAACTGATTGCCCAACCAACCCACAAGGAACGCATAATCTTTGGAGAGAACATTTGTGCCATGACACTGTACAAGGAGAAAGTTGAGCTAAACAAACCTATCTACATTGGTTTGACAGTGTTGGACATTGGCAAGACCCTTATGTATTAATTTCACTACAATGTGATGAAACCCACATACAAAGATAACCTGCAACTGCTTTACCAGGATAGTAACAGCTTATTCTACATTGTGGAAACTGAGAACCTCTACAACGACATCATCAACAACCAGCAACTGAAAAACACCTTTGATACATCTGAGTATCTGACCGACCACTCATGCTATTCAGACACAAACAAGATGGTACTTGGAATGTTTAAGGATAAATATGCCAGCAGAGCTCCTTATGAATATGTAGGTCTACAATCAAAGCTGTATGCCTGCAGATGCTTCACCAAAGATCCAAGACAATTCAAGAGTGGTTAGATAAAGAAGGCTCAAGGAGTGAGGAGACCAATACTTGGACAGGAACTGTTTAAATCTCACCCAGATGCTGAATGATACATCACATTTCAGGACTACCTCTACTATCTCTATGAGAACAAAGACATCTCTAGGAAGCAGGTGTTGTTTGGTACCAGGAAGAATCAAATCATGATGCTAGTCCAGAAGAGAAAAGCACTAAGCAATGCTGATGAGAAGAGACATATTGGATGATGGAGTGCATACTTCAGCATTTGGACATCATTCTCTTTCTTGTAAAAGGAGCAATGATGATGGTGAAGAAGTTGATGAACCATCTGCAAAAAGGCTATGCCAGAGTGATAATGAGTGACAGCCATCATTGGAGAACTGAACATTGTATGGATGAAGAAAAATAAGCTTATACAAAATGTACTTTTGGATACTGATAGAAAATTAATCATTGTTATAAATAATAGACATTGACGTCAATGCTATCAATGTTATTGAACTCATAAGAGTCAATGCTACATACATGGATTTGTGCAATCTGCGTTCTGCAGAATGATCCTGGTCCATATCAGCAGAAAACCTTGTCACATGGAATTCTGCCCTAAATTGCATAAACAGGAAATAGCAGATGGGAATACCGAAACTGATGTGTCATCTAAAAGGAAGTATAAAAGGATGAGGCCTCAGCTATCAATCATCATTCAAATTCAAATTCAAATTTTATTTATTCAAGTAAGTTACAATACATTCTGGTTCATACACGAATCTACAATAAACTACAGTACAACAGCCAATTATGCAACAAGTTTCACATATCATGAAAACTTATTAATTACAATGAAGATTGAATGCAACATTAGAATATTGATAATATAGTATTGTAATATAACTACATAAATCAGCGGTGTTTCAACAATGGATAAATGATAATTTCAATGAATAAATATACACCCCACTATATATTATATGTGTTGGGGTATGAGTAATTAGTTGCTTATTGTGTGTAATAATTACTATTTACAAACTTCATTCACTGATATGGGATTAAAGTTTTTTATAATAAAATTAGTAAAAATGTATAATACAAACAAACAAAATTATGGAATAAGTGAATAGATATTAATGTTCTATTAAGGATAATAATAAGAAAGGTTATTCTTAGAAAAATGAAAAACAGTAAAGAGTGGAATGAAGAATAAATAGTTTCAATAATTATTCACAGTCTAACTAAATTTTTACAATTTTCCACTCCAATATCAACCAACCAGGAAAATAAACTTTTCTTGAACCTGTGTCTATTGAATTCTTCCCTAATGTAACTTGGTATTGAATTATAAATTTTTGGTCCCAAATATGTGTAGTTTCTTTGCCCAAATGTAGTGTTCATCCTTGGTACTATTGAATACGTGTTTCTCTGCCTTGTTTGATGGTTATGATCTGCCAGTCTTATGTGTTCGTTGTTTCTCCTCATTCGCGTGATGATAGCCTGTATGTAGAGTTGTCTTACACTCAGTACTTTACTGTCCTTGATAAGAATGTTCGTGGGGAATTGATTCTCCTTGAAGCCTATTATTTTTAGTATTCATTTTTGAAGTTTATAGAGAGGTTCAACATGTGAAAAATTCGTAGCTCCCCAGATAATTATGAAGTATCTTAAAATTGATTGCACTAAAGAAAAATAAACAGTTTTTAATGTCTCATAGTTGAGGATTTTACGGAGTTGATAGAATTTGTAGAGAAGCTTCCTGATCCGGGTAATTGATAGATTAATGTGCTTGTCCCATTTGAATTTGTTGTTCACTATTGTTCCTAAATATTTTATTTCATTGACTTGTTGAATTGAAGGGCAATCACATGGGTTGTTGGTGCTTCCACAGTGAAGCAGGATTATTGAGAAAAGGCTAAAAATTTCGTTTTTGTTGCATTTACTGTAAGCAAATTTTCTCTTAACCATTCATCGACTTTGATCAATTCTTCCTGTGCCAGATTAAAAACTTCCTCACAGGTGTTTCCTTCAAATAGTATACACGTATCATCAGCAAAAGCTATTACTCTTCCTATTATCTTAATTGAACATAGCTCATTCGCATATGCCAAATACAGAATTGGCCCAAGAACTGTTCCTTGGGGAATCCCAAACTTCATCATTTCCTCTGAACTGAGATGTTCTTCAACTTTGACTTTTTGACGCCGGTCACAGAGGTATGATCTAAACCATGCTTGAGGAACTCCTCTAATTCCCATGGCTTCTAATTTCTTCAGCAGCAAACTGTGATTAACAGTGTCAAAAGCTTTTGCTAGGTCCAGGAACACTGCTGCACATTTTTTGTTATTTTCTAGCTTATCTGTGACAAAATTTGACAATTCCAATACCGCATCTTCTGTACTCCTCCCCTCACGAAAACCAAATTGATTCCTAGATAGTAAGTTGTTTTTTTCCATGTAATTCACAAGACGTTTCTTTACCAGTTTTTCCAAAATCTTAGAAATATTGCTTATAAGTGAAATAGGCCTGTAATTGGTGGCATTTGTTTTGTCGCCTTCTTTATGTAATGGTCTAACACATGTCTCTTTCATAGCTTTTGGAAAAATTCCTTTTGACAGACTTAAATTAAATATGTGAATTAATGGTTTTACAATTACATTTTTTATCGACTTCAATGTTCTATTATTGATTCCATCAAGTCCTGGAGCACTGTCATTTCGCAAACTACTAATAGCTTCAAGAAGCTCATCTTCAGTTACTGGGTGAAAGTAGATGGAGTGTAGAGTTCTTGTAACAGGTTTATATTGGGATATGATTTGGTCTAGTGGTTTTCTCAACGAATCTATTATTGTCTCCGCCATTTCTTCACCTACATTTGTGAAAAAGTTATTCATGTGGTTGAGCACAGTTTCTGGATTTCCTTTTAGATTGAAAATCCTATCATCTATTTTAATAGCATTAAATTTCATTTTTGTTTTTGATTTAGAGTCAGTAGCATCTTTGATTACTTTCAAAATTTTTTTATTATCCTTTCCAGCTTCATACAATTTCTCTCTATAGTATTGGTCCTTTGTTTCATGAATTAAAGCTGTGAGTGTATTCCTATACCGACGATAGAAGTTGGTTAAGTTAATGTTGTTTGGGTCTTCCTTTCTTCTTTTGTTGAGTAGATTTCTGGTTCTTATTGCTGCTACTATACCTCTCGTGATCCATGGTTTGATAAGTTTGTACTTCTTCTGCCGCCGCCGATGCTGCTTGATATTATTTTGTATATGTTGTCTCAGAGTTGATAAGAAGGTGTCATAAGATGTATCTGGATTATTATCTTCTAAAACATGAATCCACTCCTCATTCAGTAGTTCATTCTTCAAGCTATTAATGTCTATTTTCTCGTTTATTTCATGTGTTCCAGTTTCATTTGCACTATTTCTCGAAATATGTTGCACTCCTAGAATTATGGTGAAGTGGTCAGTTATTGTTGATTCATAAATGATTGGAAAAAGATTATCTCTGGAGTTGGTAGCAATGTGATCTATGCAAGAAGCAGTTTCTGTTGTAGTTCTGGTTGCTTGCTTAATGCAGAGTCTGAGCCCATGCTCGCTTAGAAAATTGCAGTAGTCATTCAATTGATGATGTGGACGAATTTGAAGGGTGTTAATATTCATGTCTCCGGCACATATGACTTGTTGCCCTCTTAATTCATTCAGGATCGATTCTAAGTCACTCAGGAAATCTGTAATATCATTGAAGGACGGTGATCTGTATATTGCAAGGATGTTCCACTTTTTGTCTGCTGCATCCAACCGAATATGTAGTAGGACATTTGCCTGGTTAATATGTAGCTCAACACATTGTACATTTATACTATCTTTAACATAAACAACTACACCATCATTTTGTAATGGGTTGTTTATGGTGGAAAATACATCATATCCTCGAATGGACTGGAGTACAAATTCAGTCCTGATCCAGCATTCGGTTAGAATAATAACATCAAAAGAAAAATTAATGTCGCACAATTGAATCATCAGCTCATCAAAATTTCTTCTGATACTCCTTATATTGAGACAGAAGATGCTCAAATCACAAAAACTCAATGCTGCACAAAGTTGTTGACTGTTGTTGATCACTTCATCGTTTATTTCTTCAAAATAATCAAGATCCTCGAAGCTGAGCAAATTTGATAAGTTGTTGTTACTCATTATTTAAACTCTCATTAATCCCTTCCATGTTTCTTCCATTCCAGCTTAAGAGAAACTCTTCACTAACATCCTTTAGTTTTCGAATTAGGGTCAGCACTAAATCTTCTTGCCCTGTTGTGATATATCTGAAGGTTTGTGTGTGTCTGCTCATTGCTACTATTACATGTTGTGTGCTGTTATATATTCCAAGTTGTTTTTTATTGTTCCTTATCAGAACTACATTCTTGTGAGTCAAGCCCTGTGCTTCATGAATTGTATGGACTTTAACTGAAGGGTGAAGTTTTGATTGCAGCTCTTCTAGCACTGTTTTCTTCTCGAGCTGAGTGAATGTAAGAATCAGAGTGTTAGGTTCAAGTGGTCCAAGTTCTCCATTTGTTATTGGAGGTCTGAGGATAACAGGACCTCATTTTTCGTACCAATGTCCTGGTAGTAGCTGGAAAGGATGTAGGAGACATCTATTGGACACCTTCTAGTTACTGTTTGATGGATTCTCTTCTCACAGAGAGATGAAATGTGTGACCATTCAGCTGTTAATTTACTTCTCTCTATGTAAGGTATTTGGTTTGAATCTCCTAGCAGAATAATCTCAGAAGCACCAGCGAGAGATGAGACAAATCCCACGAAACCTGCATGCATTAATACTGCTTCATCTATGAAAACACGTTTGTACTGCTTTTTTGATCCATTTATTATAAAAGATGAAACTGTTCTATAATCCTGTTTAATTATTATTTCATATTTATTTTTGTGAATTCTATTCACCTCTTGCCTAATTTCATTTATTCCAGCTCTTGTCTGACACAAAATGAGATCTTTACCTGGTGTATGTTGCTGAAGGATAAAGTGAGTTTTACCACACCCTGGAACTCCATCCATCAAGTTATTTTTGGCATCTTACAATTGTGATGTCAACTTTTAGAATATTCTTCAGCAGCTCAGCATTCAGCATGATTTGGGTGTCTCTACTGACTAGAATATACTCTTACTTAGTTGAGAATGACTTTGTTGTTTCATTGTAGGGTACGTATTTTCCTTCATTTTCTAAACAGAAGCCCATTCGATATGTAGTGGATGTCGGCCACAGGAAAGTCTTAAGTCCATTGTCGTAGATGTTCATCTCGTTTCGCCTTATCTCTTGAATACATGCTGCTGAAGAAGAGATATTACTATTCAGTGATGATAGTACTCCCCTATATAAATCCGCATTCAGAACATCATACTGTTGAATAAGTTCCTGAGTTCTATCATACTGTTCAAATAAGCATAAAGAATAGAATCATACGGTAGGTATCCTTTTGGACAATCTTCAGAGCAATCGTTTTCATGTGGTATATCAGAGAACTTTGGATTGTTTATTCCTCTGTAATAGAATACATAATTCAGGTTTTTAGTTTTAATTACTAAACTTAAAATGTCCAAGCATGTAAACTCGGAGTCAATATCAAAAGAATCCGTAAATAAACATTAGGCAATCATGGTGTCTAAAAGCATTCACCAAGCAGCACTCTACCTTGTGCTAGCACTCGGTGTCAGTGCATTGGATCCAAAGTACAGGATGAAGGAATTTCTCACATCAAGGGAACACAGTCTGGATACATCGAACAACCGTCATATGCAACAGTGCCTGCTAACATCCTGGATTCCCGCTCAGGGTAATCAGTCGGTGATTGATCAAATGTACAGTGATGTCAGAGACTGGTGAATGAATATGGCAGGGGAACAAGCTAAGGAGGGGGCTCTCTGTAAACAAGTCCACTGCGCATACAATCTGTGTGCCTGTCTCCACCCAACATTCATATCCCTAGACTGGAAGTGGTTGTTGCAAGGTCAGTTTAGGTCTGTGCACCGTGCTGTGAAGAACATGCATTCATTGTTAATACTACTACTACCCCAGTGAGAACTGCAACTGCTACAACAACTCTTGCTGCTACACCAGCTAGCATCACAACCAGTCCAGCTAGTACTAAAGCTCCTGTTAGCACTATAACTCCTGCTAGTACTACAACCTCAGATAGTACTACTCCAACTAGTACTGCTGTTACTACAACTCCTGCCACTACCACTGTGCCAGACTCAGTATCAACATCAGCCTGCAGTGGGGCGAGCAGAAATGTGTGGATGTGGAGACTGTCCACTACTAACCAGCAATCAATAAATCATACAATTATTTCTGAACTTTTTAAGATAAGGATCCGCCTAAACCGTTTAGGACGGCTCAAAACTTCTTGGAGACATTGACATACATATATTCCATGATGCTGAAGTGTCGAACTCCACCGATCTATGCGAGGGAGCAGTCATCTTAAAATTTTTGGTCATTTGTGTTCAGCAGAGGGTTTTGTGGAATAAGCGATCAACTAGGAGGATTGTATCACTGGATAGTTGTCGATATATTGGACTGGAATTATCTTTGTGTACTATATAAATATATATATTTTTATGCATACAGTGTACATACACATCAAGTAATACCACAATAATTGTTGTACATTTCAATCCATGATACAACCTTCAACTTCTCTTGGCACAAGGTGGGAGATGAAGCTAGCTTCATATTACATCCTGTACTGTTAGACATTTAAGATAGATTCAATACAATAGAGAGCATCCTTCTCTAATAAACTTATCTTCATCATATCATGCAGGAAGTTGGATAGTCATGACTTTTAAGATGGTTGAGGTCAACAACTTGCTATCATCATGCTCTGTTCAACTTGATGCCTATATAAATGCTAATTAA
Organism: Nilaparvata lugens; assembly: GCF_014356525.2. NCBI lineage: Eukaryota > Metazoa > Arthropoda > Insecta > Hemiptera > Delphacidae > Nilaparvata > Nilaparvata lugens. The sequence continues at coordinate 545,407 of NC_052512.1, read as the reverse complement.
CAAATTCATATCTCCAGTATGGATAAGACAGTGATAGCATGAGAGCTGCACATACAAGCTTGTCTAAATTCCCCAACAAGAAAGGTTACATTCGAAGGTCTTGATGACCTCTATCAGGCTGACCTTGTTGAGATGATACCATATGCTTGACAGAACAAAGGTTACAAGTATATTATCACAATCATAATTTTCTCAGTAAGCTCGCATTTGCTATACCAATTGGGAACAAGTGGCTAGTGACATTGTTGAGGCTATGTGTCCTATTTTTGAACATAATTCAATTAAAAGTCTACAGGACAATGATGGTGAAGAGTGGTTCAATACAAGATTCCAACAACTTGTGGAGCAGTATAATGTGAATCATTACTTAACTAGATCAGATAAGAAGGCATCTATAGTGGAGCGCTTCAACAGAGCACTTGGAGTCTTCAATCATGATAATGCTTGCTCAAGTGAACCTCTGCTTGAGACAGGAGCTATAATCACTGATAATATAATTTTGTTTGCTTTTGATTGCTCCTGCCAAAATGAATCACTCGAAACTAGAAGTGTCGATGTGAGGATTGAGTTTGAAGCTACTGCTAACATTGCAGCAGATATATGAGCCTACTGCCTAATGATTCATGAAATGATTAAAGAGTACTGACCATTGACTGGTCTAGTACAGTCAGCATAGAGAGAATATAAAATACTTATGACATGCATTGTGCAGTTCATTCTTATTGAAGCGTTGAGTGAAACAGTCAAGTTTAAGTCGGCCACTGTTACCTTCCCTACTAAGGGAGATGGAGAGGATATGGTGAGATGTCTAGACAAACCGTTGATGGAGGATGCTTCTACAAGTACTACTGACCCACATACTGCTTCTGATGATGATGGCATGGTATTTGAAGACTGTAGTGGAGACGACAGCTGTGGCAATGCTGGAGACAACAACTGGGACAACTTTGCAACATTTACACCGAGAGGAGCTAGCAACATTTTCGGTCCACTACCACTCTACCTGATAAACTTCCAAGGATTTGAAAGACTGGGCCATGATTTCATTGTGAAGGAGATGACAGTACTGGAACGTGATGATAATCATCATGTAACAACTCATCACTACTTTTCAGTAACTGTACAATCTGATGAAGTATGCAGCATTTCAGAATAAGAGAAAAGGTCTACAGAGGTCTATCATGAAACCAGGAAATATAAAAGAGGATTTCCAATTACTAATATATATAACCTGTTTTATAATGAAAAACAAAATTATATGGGAAGAATAGAAATATCGTTTTCTCTTCTCTACCCACTAGTGATGAGTATAGTTGAGTGCACACTGAGTGGTCAGACTTCTACATGCAAAAAGTATATATATATATATATTCTCTGGTTCTGTTGATACTTACCTTTAATACTCACCCTATCGCCTTGGATCCGAACCTGACTTGGAAAGCTGACATGCTAACCACTACACCATAGAGGATTTATGTTTAAAGACTCAAATTATATAGAATAAGAATCTTCTTCTCACATTACTGTTGATAAAGATGAATTGAGAAGTGTGTCATTATGGGTGACATCATCATGGACCTGTTGAAACAGGAAAAGTTACCCCCACCACCTCTCTCTGTCTGGTATAAGAAGGCTTGTCAACACTGAGAGATAGTCAGTCTACTGCAACATGGTTTCAGACAGTGAGCTACGACTGCAGGATGAAGTGATCAAGCTTGAGGAGGAACTACATAATCATGGTATTATCTCGTTGATAGACTTTTGAAACGATCCAGGACATTTGGAATCATTTCCAGATCATGAGTCTCACATTTGTGCTTGCTCCAGACTTCGGGATAAGCGACAGGCAGTTGTCAATGCAGTGAGCGTGAACAGTGTTCCCTATAGAAGAGGTGATATTCGCAATACATTGGAAAATACAGCTGTCAGCAACGGATGTGTGCATCACTTCCTGACCTGTCTCCAGGAACACTATGAAGAAAATCTAGGATCGAATCAACAAAGCTTTAATGCAGCATTGCCCGCCTGGACTTCCAATCAAGTTTAGTGTGATGTTTGATGACACACAAGTAGTGTTGTTGAAGACATTCTTCAAGCTGGGACACAGCATGGTCACCATTGTGGATCTTCAACAGATGTATGACTGGAAGAACAAGGATGTAAAAATTGTATTGAACTCTCTCATACACAAGAATGCTATTGGTGTGAATTCAATTGTGGTCTCCAAGAACTTGCTCTGCTAGTATTGGGCAGGGAGAAGATCATATTTGCAGGATTTCCACTGGTTGAGGGCACTGATTGGTTTAAGAGATTCAGGATTGAGGATTGAGAGTTGGGTGATTCAGCTTTTGAAACAATCATTTACAAGGCAGTTGCTTCCAGAATTATGTGCACACCTAACGAATTCGATGATAAAGATGATGAACTTTCTTGTGATGTACCTGATGGACCCTGCAAAGTTTGTGAGCATGAGGAGCCGTCAGCTGAGAGGTAACATAGGACCGATGATTATACAAGAGGAGAGAAGCTGTTTCATTTGTATATTCTTTTAAGTAATTGAGATTTGTTAATAAATACTATATATTTGCACATTATCGTTATTCAACAACTCCTTATCACTTGGCTATAAGTACATAATGATGTCATACAGACCAGTTGAGACATGAACACTTTCCTGTTGAGTCATAGTTGATCTATTGAAAAAAGTTATCTCAACAAAAGATATACATCGTGGTGTAACGGTTTACAAACAATTACACTTACACTCTACCTACCTACATTCCCTTACCTGCCTATATACAATACAGATTCGAACTCAGGACTCTAGAATGGAAAGCAGAAGTGCTAACCACTACACCACGATAGATATCTATTTACTTGTTGTTTATTATGTATACCTCAACTACTATATCCAAGTTCATTGCAGCTTCTAGTGAGCTGTAAGTGAACACTGATCGAACACTGACTGAACAGTGACTGAACAGTGACTGAACAGTGACTGAACACTGACTGAACAGTGACTGTACACTGACTGAAAAGTGACTGAACACGACAGAACAGTGACTGAACACTGAACACTGACTGAATACTATTGGAAGCTATTCTGAAAATATAACTAGGAAGATATATCCCTTGTGATACAATGGTTCGTTCACATTCTAGGATTCATATCTGAGACTCTTGAAGAATACAAAATGCTACCATTACACTGCAGAGGATATCTCATACTGTTTGGATATTCAAGTTCCTTGTATAATTTATAGAATGATCACTTCTTCTTACATTACTAAATGGGTAAAGAGGATTCGAGGAATTAAAATTAGTAATCGGAAGCAATTCATTGCTACTTTCATTGAACATATGCTATCTTATTGGAGATCAAAACGGCGGCGGTGTGGCGGTGTCCTAGGATACTTCACAGAGAGGAGTGTGTGGCTGTACTGCAATGTCTGAAACGCTGGATTCTAGAACAGTAATAACTGAACAGGACATGTCTTGTATGGCTCTTGACTGAACACTGATGGTCCCCCACTGTTGTGCACACCATATATACACTCCAAAGTGAGTGGGGAGTCTTCTGATTTGATTTGATTTATTTTTGATCCAATTCTATTTATTTTTATTGTTCTTTTTCAATTTTATTCATTCTTTTAATTTTTTTTGAAGTTTTTACCTTGCTATTGATTTTGACCTTGACTTGACATTGACCTTGACCTTTGACCCTGACCTTGACCTTGACTTTTGACCTGACCTTGACCTTTGATCCTATGGGGAGTCTGGTCTAGGTGCGCCAGAATTGGTAAGACTCTTGTGATAGCAGTTGCTCTGATTTTTTTTTTTGTTCAGTGTTAAAATGTAGAAGCCAAGTGTTAGAATGGACTAGAAGCCAAAGTTAGTGGACAAAAGATTGGTCACCAATCTTTTGTATGGAGTTGACATGCAATTGGAGTGAGGGAACTGCAGTCTTGACGTGGGCTGTAGTACAGAGTAGCCAAAATATAGCATTCTTGAAAATCATGTGGTGAATATAGTCAATTATATAACACAACATGTTCTGAAATGCAAGCTTCCTGTTTCTGCTCTATAATGATTATACAAAATTTGAATAATACAAGCATTTTGCCATTTTAAAGCAAAAACCACCCTCCTAACCTACCCCTTTAAGCCCTTAAGATTTCTTCATCTTCCAGGTTGGGTTTATATTGTTCAGTTTGGCTATACGTCCTTGTGATTTCGGGGATGAGATATGTTGATTTCTTGGTACAGTTGTAGGACATGTGCTCGATACCATGTGTGTTGAGTGCATTTATATGGATGCAATGCATCGGATTTATTGGGATCGGTTTTTTGGTTTATTGCGATGCATTAGTTCATCAAGAATTGATAGATTTGTTAATTTAAAATTATAATATATAACTTTGTCTACTAACGCTTTCCCCCATATTTTACTTTTCATGTCACGTTCCTAGATTCTTGGAATACTTTCAACTTCATTCCATTCATACAAGTTGAATGAACTTAAAATTGGTATATTCAACTACATTATTAGAATCAGTGATTCATCCGCTGTAATTAGAGAGAATTTTCAAGTTATAGGTCAATCTTAAGGGGATTGAATGACGATGTATTTGAAGCAACAGTGCAATAAACTGTATGGTATGCTGAGTGTGGTTACTCTATCACTTCTTTACCAAACGTGATGTCACACTGGCGTTTCTCTCACCACTTAGAATCTTCCACCTGTGAGTGTCCAACTAATGTCTACTAACGTTGAGTAGAAGCTACTATTAGGGCTGGTTGGCTGGTTTATGAGCTCCAGGTTATTTCTAGTCCAGGATTAATAACCGGTTTTTGCGCTGTGGTCTGAAAATGGGCTTTATGAGCTCGGGTCTGACTAAGCAGGGGATAAAAGGCAACTATCGCAGATATGAACCTAAGATTAAAAAGTTAGGCTTATGAGACCAACCAGGATCTAAAAAATGATCTTGATGGGCTTATGAGGCAAAGTCCGAGCTCAAATCATAATGGCCGGTTTATGAGCTCCAGGTTATTTCTTGTCCAGTATCAATAACCGGTTTTTGCACTGCGGTCTAGAAATGGCTTTATGAGCTCGGGTCTGGCTGAATCGAGGCGTAGTCCAGAATTAATAACCGGTTTCTGCCCTGCGGTCTAAGATCGGCTCTATGAGCTCTGGTCTAGCTGAGCCAAGGCGTAAAAGGCAATTATCGCTGAGATAAACCTGAGAATAAGGAAGTAGGCTTATGAGAACAATGACAGTAGAACCCCGGTCTAAAGATAATTTTATTGGGCTTATGAGTCAAAGTCCGGGCTTGAATCAGAAAATATTGGGCAGAAAAATGATGTTCATAGACTCAACTTAGACCTGCCATAAGGAAAGTTTGAGTCAATGATCTCAACATTTGAAGATAATAATCAAGTGTTGATCCTATACTATTTGTGAAGAGACAGTTCAGAAAAGGACATCTCACTAAGTCAATGAATAATAGTTTGAATAGGCCGCCAGAAGCTCATGTCCAGTCCAGTCCAGTCAACTTGATGACGTCACGAATTGACTTGAAATGATTGTAGAAGTGTGGGTGTATACTATTAAATAACTACTTTTATATTTGAATGAGGATTTAATAATCTGACTCCAATAAATAAAACTACAAATAATACGGTACAATCACATATTGGCAGGCCAGCTACAGGAGACTTTTGGTAGCACATGTTTTCGGTAAGAATCTTGGAACTAGACTCGCTTCCTCGTGCAAGGTCTAATCTCTATTTGATGGAAGAGAGGTGAAAGTTGCAAAAATAGGAAAGAGAGTGGGAGTGTAAAGAGTGAGACAAAGAAAGAATGGATGTGAGTTGTGAGGTGTGGAATACTATGCAGGTATGTGTTGATGCAACAGACTGAAAGAAAGGAGCTTGGACAATGGTAACAGATGGAAGTGCAATAGGGGAGTGCAAGGTTACTGGCCTGCGAGGGTTCAATATGCAAACAATAAGCATACAAATACACAAAAAATGGAATACAAATATATATACAGTTTTTGAGTATGGGCTCTATCAATAACACCACAGTGATCATTCGGGGATAATAATAATGGTATTGTCAATCAAAAGGCAATTTGTGAATTCAATAGGCTAGCAAAATAATTAATGTTATGATTGTCACAACTAAAATGATAAATTCATAAAATAGTTATAATTCTTATTGAGTTGGCAATTCAAAAGTCAGCTGACTCTTGAGGAAGAAACAAGAAAAATTTTGTAATGCTCTGTTCTTGTTTTGAGTTTTTCCTGAATGGCTGTGATACATGAACTGATCTCACTATTTTCGAATATCTTATTTGTTTTCTTAATGTACATTATAGTTGGAGCTGAAAAATTAGAAACTTACAAATGTTATAAAAAGTAAAATTCGAGTTTAATTCAGTTTGCTCAATAATCTATCATGAATGTGAAGTTAGTAGGCTAGCCCAACATGTCTGAATTGAACTAAAGGCGAAAAATTAATTCCACTCTCAAATAAAAATTAGACAAAAGGCACGTGAGTACAGTGGAATCTGTCCTAACCCTCAATTACACGCATAGCGGCATAGTGTACCGCACTCCAGCATATTCGTTATTTTAAGGTGGTTCAATAGCTACCATTTTCCAGTGCTTCAACGTTTTCTTCCATCATACCTTTCCGTAGTAGATGACAGTGTTGGTGGGAGTCTGGGGCCGTTTCTTCTGTGTTCAGCTGTCTGTTGAAGTAGCCCAGTCAATGAAGGTCAAAAAAGCAGTTTCGATCCAAAAATTGCATAGAAGCTGAATTTCCCACCATCGATACAACCCTCCAGAGGGTCATCTCCCAAAAGTCCCAAGAAATCTCCTTGGAGCTTTCCGCCCCAGCCCCCTAAAACATGAAAAATGCAGGTAATCACGGAAAATCAATTATATCTGTACCCATTGATCAGAAACAGTTCTACTATATGCCATTCATTCGTTACAGTATGGACTACAATATTAGAGATATTCTTTTCTAATAAAATTGACAGTTTTCTGATAAAATAATATATATGTAAAAGTTTTATGGGGTTTGTAATTTGATTTTTTTGTTTTCTTCGATTAACTTCGAGACATGTAGTTTTGAAGGAAAATAAGCCCAATGATTAATGTAGCCACTGTCATTGCAAATCCTTTTATGTATATGTTATGTATTCGCGATTTGATTGATGCTGTGGAGGGGAAACAGTCGACGCGGAACGGCGCGGCTGACTTCTTAGCCATAGTTAAACAGTAGGGATGGGTTATCGATACATCAATGTTTAAAAACATCAATGTTTAAAAACATCGATGTTTACTGTTCGATGTTTTTCACTTATCGATGGTTTTACCTAGACATCGGTCATCCGATGTTTTTCCCAACTGAAAAGTGAAAACAATTCTAATTTTTTAATTTGATACAAGTTATTTTTCTTTTGTTTGAAGAGGTTATCTTGAGAGCAATAAGCAATAGTAACAGAATTACAATCATTATCTCTATCATATTTAGTGTAGTATTCTGTTGAGTGTATCTTGTGAATATAGATCACTCTTGTGAAAGATACATAAGTTTTGATTTCCGGCACATTGCTATTTTTATTTTCAATCAGGCTCTCTGTATTTTATGTGAGACTGTTGGATACTCTTGAAGATTTACATTACTTCTGTGGCCGTGTCAAGGTTAGATAGTTAGTTATTTAGAATTGAATAAGAGGCGGATTCTTCGTTTCTTAGGAAGAAAGAGTTTTTTCTTACTACAATTATTTCCCCAACATGTGTTTACACTAATTAATCTATCTCTGGAAAAGAGGTCCTCGAATTGTAAGGAGTGCAGATATCCATATAAAAAAACTTAATCCATTTTCATTTCCTAAAAAATCTATCATGTATTGAATGAATACGATATGAGTATCAATGATTGCTAAAATTAGCTTAGGGTTCAAGACCGAATCCTCAAGGATATCCCGAGAGGTTTCAGACTAAACCATGAATGACACATCTTGTGAACTAGAGTTGATGTATCTTTCTAGTCACAACCTGACTTCAATTATTCGAAAGACTGTTACTTGAATACCACAAGTCCAAAATTGCTGTGATTCCAGTTAGACTGTTGAAATATTGGAACAATAGCTCCAGATAAAATTGTAGTCAATTTAGAAGCTCTTACTTCATTAAAAGCTCTTACTTAATTTAGGAAAGCTATGTATCTCGGAAGCTCTACAATCTGAGATCAGGTGTAGCGATCTATCTCATATTCCAGGTACACCTGATAACAATGCTCTTTGTATTGTGAAAAACACCTAATTTTCAGCTTCAAGCATCATCACCAAATACATTGTCCTCACATTGATATTTCGCACAAAGAACATAGTTCTTGAGATTTGTTCTATGGGAGGCGCGCTTAAGGACACCTCAAGGATCAAAATTTCAAACACATAACTTTTGACACAATGCTCAGATTCCATCGTACTACACTTCATCCTTCACGGTTCGTCACGGCGGTTCAAAATCATGCATAATAAGTCAAATTCGGTCGAAAAATGGAAATTTATTGTTGAATATACTTTAGCCCATATTCCAATACACAGAAAATGACAATTCTATATTCAAAGTTGCATGTCTTGTGAAATACTTTGATAAAATTTCCAAATCTAGTGTGAATGTGAAAATTGTCCCCCTCTACCCCTCCAATAAATAATACTTCGACTCCAAAACAATTTGGAAGTTAAGATTTTAAAATGGTGATTTCAGTTTTTACATTTTTTTCGTAATTTTACTGTGATCAAGAGTTTCTGAAACGAGTCTGATACATCATAGAAACTTACGATTGATTACAAATTGTGGATAAATTCATCCTCTACGAGCTCAGTTGCCTAAAACCATCTTGAATCACTTTTCGCTATCATAGAACTCCCAAAACCGTTAATATGAGAAAACTATCTACAATTTCCGGATTTTTTTCAACAATCAAATCTCACTTTACGAACATATTTCCATGAATTGTTTACAGCAGATGGAATAGAAATTCTATTGTACATTTCAAGATCAGTAATAATTTTTATAATAAGGGTTACCGAGATACATAGCTTTGAATATAGAAATTGGCCATTTCTTATGTATTGAATATGAATAAGTACCTACACTCAACAATAAATTTTCTTTTTTTTGACCGAATTTGACTGTTGATGCATGATTTTGAACGCCTTGGCTAGCCGAGAAGAATGAAGTGTAGTACGATGAAATCTGAGCATGTGTCAAAAGTAAATTATAAGTGTTTGAAATTTTGAGCCTGAGGTGTCCTCAAGCGGCCTCTACTAGGAAATACTGAAATTAAGTGCATCTAACGGGGATTCTTACCCATGAACTTATGTCATTGTGCGAATATCAATGTGAGGACAAGTAGATGGTGTTGAGGTTGAAGCTGAAATTAGGTGTTTTCCACAATACAAGGAGCATTGTTGTCAGGTGTACCTGGAAATCTATTGACATAGAGCGCTATACCTGATCTCAGATTGTATAGCACAAAAATACGCCTAGAGGGATTTTGAAATATATCTGAATTGTAACAAAATGGGTAGATATTGTTGATTGAAAACT
>NC_052512.1:493617-535674 GCF_014356525.2 Nilaparvata lugens | reverse complement strand
ATTCGATGAGAACTACTATCCAAAAATCAGTTGCCAGCCCGGGAATCGAACCCGGTACCTCTCAATTGCTAGTCAGGAATGCTTACCCTTACACCAAACTGACAATCTCTGGATAGCAGCGCTCATTTTATACGAAGCCATAGCGGCCAACCAGTTACAGATGGAATTAAATAGAGAATGCATTTATTCAAATGCTAATTAATATATAATTATTATTTAACGAAAATCCTAAATAAATGCTGCAAATCACCCCGAAGACTTCTGCTACTGCAGACATTGACATCAGGGTTAACAGCTAGATGGAAATTCGATGAGAACTAGTATCCAAAAATTAGTTGCCAGCCCGGGAATCGAACCCGGTACCTCCCATTGCTAGTCAGGAATGCTTACCCTTACACCAAACTGACAATCTCTGGATAGCAGAGCTCATTTTATACGAACCATAGCGGCCAACCAGTTACAGATGAAATTAAATAGAGAATGCATTTATTCAATTGCTAATTAATTTTAATTAATTTAAATATTATTCCATGTATTTTATTTATATATTAAGTTACACTGTATTATTTATTCAATTGCATTTGTAATGTCGAAGTTGAGTGGTAGAGAGGACTTAAAAGTCCTAACTCCGCCTAATAAAGAATTCTATCATTTCATTTCATTACAGCTTCTATTACTTTAGCTGATTATAGTTTATCCAGTTTTATGCAAATGATTGAAAAGTGTGACTGCTTATATACTATTTCATATCGTTGGAAAATGCTCAAGCAGATTTTTCTAAAGAGTACGTCCAAAATTTCCCAATAATGGGCGTAGTTTCTAGCATGGACAGAGGGATACATCTCCCAAATATTTAGGAAAATTATTTTATTCCCCCAAGATTCAAGTTCGAGCCCTGTTGGTTGCAATGGAAAAGCTCTGAGGATAATTTGTCAACCACTGCCTCAGGTTTGCCAGCCATAATGTTCTTCTTCTTCCTCGGCCTCGCTTGCTGTTAATTTTGCCTTGGAGTATTTGCTGCAGCAGTGCATATCTCTTCTCATTCCGCATAATGTGACCCAAGTACTATACTTACAACTTTTTTTCAGTGTTCATGATTTTCATCTTCTTATTCATGCATGCAGGACTTTCTTTCCAACAGATCCGCACATCTTCTGTACAGTCACATTTCAAAGGCCTCCAGCCACTTAGAAAGTTCTTGTGTGACTGTCCATGTTTCAGCTCCATATAGCAACACAGTAAGAGACAAACATCTCAAGATGCGGACCTTTGTGGCAAGGAGTTTGAGTTGTGATTCTCAAATAAGGCATTCATTTCAACAATATTGCTCTTGCTTTTTCTATTTGGCACTTGATCTCTCCATGCATTATCCCATTTTCATTTATTTTATATAATAAATGTTCCCAAGTATATGCCCAAGTGCTTCACTCTTTCCATTCTTATGTTATTGACAGTGATATGGACATCATTGAATATTCTTCCTTACTGACTATTGAAAGGTTTTGCCTTGTGACATTCGTTCCAGTCCATATCTGCACTCACTTGTACAACTTCATCAAAAGTGCCTGCTCCCTTCCGGTGTATCTGCAAAGATGTTGTATCATCTTGTCACAAAGTGAATTCTGTGACGAATGGAGAACTTTCATTCAGTATATGATTTAGTGAATTCCTCTATTTCAGTAGAGGGATAGGGTCGGCAGTCAGATGTATTTTGTTAAGCTTGGAGTCGAGTGTATAAAATTCATCATCCTTGGCGACAACCCTGTGAATTATCAGCAGCGAATTCATCTGAACCAGAAATTCCCAGATTTTTTTTTACTGGTTTGAGCGTTCTGATATCTAGTATTGCAGCAGCAGCAGCCTTATCATCAAAGCGATAGGCGACTACCGGGTTGAGTCAGTATATCTTATTGTTTACCGGCCTAATCTACTATAGAATTAGCAGTATTGTCCCTTAGTATGATGCACCCTTAGTATCAGTATTAGTGGACTCATACCCTGTCACATGGCCGGTGGCGTTATCGTCTCCTGAGACTCCTATTGGTCGGTAATCTCTTTTCCTCCGGCCTCCTTTTTTTCCACGGACCCTACTCTATGTGGAGCAGACCTGGGTGAGAAATTAGTAGTCCGGTGATCATGTTGTGTATGGCGGCGTTCCGAGCGGTGCACCCAATAGTGGTTCCTAGAGGGATAATATTCTATTCATATTTATTAAATAGAATATTGTGAGTCGAATTACCGACTGTTGAAGGTAGATTTTCCTGGGGATTCTCTGTCCTTGTAGATTTTACTTATAGTGCAGTGTCGGTGGTTGAGCATGTGAACGGGTCGCAAATCTCCTCTCCTCATGACATTCCCGATACTAGTTTATTCTAGGGGAATATTATATTTTTGTGTGTTAATGTAGAATATTGTAGGACGAGTTCCGGACAACTCGAAGATAGAACTTCTTTGAGATTTTTCTTTGTTAGTTATTTCTCTAATTTGTATCGCTGGGGTGAACGAATCATCTTGGTTTTGAAACCTCGTATCACGTTTGTACTACAAACAAGTAAGTGGGAAATCTAACCAGGCTCTTTTTGGTTCGATCACGGTGAGTTCCACATCGTTTGCGATTATAGAGGATATTTGTGAGTACTTAATTTATAAGTCTCGACTCTGTCATTCATGACGTTTTTAAGTTTAATACGGGAATTGAGAATCGGTTTGTCATTCTCTGTATCAGTATCCACATCAATTCAGGTGATTGTATGTCAGGACTTGTATTCCATATATTTTTCCTACTCTGTAGTAAGGTGGCCTTCAGTTTGAAGAGTGATTTTTCTCAATTGAATTTTCATTCTTGTAGGGAAAACTGTCCTTTTCAAAAATAGTTCTTTTTAATTAATTCATACTCTGTGGGTAAATCCCTGTCCCTTTCGAGAATAGTTTCTCGATTAATTTTTATCCTTGTAGAGGAATAATTATCATTTTGAGTAAATTCTCCTTGCTCAATTTTCATATTGTATAGTGGCCCCTGTATTTTATTTTTTTTGCATAGCAGTTTCGAATTTGCAGTAATTCCTAGTAGAAAATTCCAATCCTTCTCCTAGAGAACTCAGGTGCAGCTTGAGTTCGTCCTGGTCGAAGTCATTCAGACTGCGACATCCTCCTCTTTATCTCTCTTAATTTTTCCACCTCTGAAATCCTTTCAGCTCTCAGGTACAGCTTGAGAACTTCCTTGTCTAAGTCCTTATAATGTGACATCATTTCTCTCACTTTCTTTTAATTTTTCTCATTCTTAAATCCTTCCAGCTCTCAGGTACAGCTTGAGAACTTCCTTGTCGAAGTCCTTAGACTGCGACATCCTTTCTCTTTCTTTCTCTCATTTTCCTGTTCTAAATCCTCCCTGATCTCAGTTCCAGATTCGAGATCATCCCGGTCGCGAGTTATCAGACCCTCGGATCCTCTCTAAAATTCCTAGAAACCTGTCTCCTTCAATAGCACATATTATTTGCTGGTTTTCCCTAAGGAAAATTCACGATTTTCTCATGATCTCAGTTGCAAATTAGATATCGATTTTGTTGTAGTCCTTAAACTGGCAATTACTTAGAGAAGCCCATTGAAATCTTTTCCTGATTAGAGTCTCTGACTCAATATTTTCCTTTTGGAAATCCTCGTAATCCTCCCCTATCCCCTCATAATAGTTGACATACAGACTATTATTTTAAAAGCGTTTCAGACGATTGAGAGTGATTGCCATACCCTTAATGGCTGTCACAGATAGCCCTTAATAACCGTCGCATAGTTGCTAGACTGGTGCGGAAATCCTGTTCAGCAGTTTCAGAATTGCTGAAGATCCTTTTGCAGCTGCAGGCTCGCGATTCAGAAATCCTACCCTAAAACCCTATATACTGAGCCTCAAATATCTCGTATTGGAAATTTAAACCCTGTATTTAGCTAGCGGGTCCAGCTTCTGAGAGCTAGAGCGCAATTCTCAGATTGCAGATTATTGAACAGATATCTGTTTGCTGTAGAGAATAATAATCTTATTATTGATACTCTGTTCCCTATACCCTATATGTATACCTCATATCCTACACCCTATTCTCTCTAGCGTACACCCTATACCGCCCTATTCAACTATATCTTAAATACCACTAACAACTCTAGTTCCGTCCTACTTCACCCTGTAGCTCTTACCTTAAACCCACTAGAAAAACCTCTTTCTGGCTCGCAGATCCAGTCTGCCCGCCAACTCGCAGTTGGTTCTCAGATTGCATACCACCTTCACAAATATAATTATTTGTAGGGATCTGATAGTCGGATCTGTCTCCTTGTATAGGGTTATCTTCATCTCTTTTAACACTCACCCTGTATTCCAAAGGCGAGGGCCGAGTCGGTCAGTAACGGCATGGGCAAATACTCTCCCCCTGAAATTAAAAATCTCGAGAAAGAAGCAGAGGGTAAAGAATCAGGATAGGGGAAGAAGTGTAGGTCTGTATCTCCACCTGTCAGTACTCAATACCCATACCCGGCTGTAGCTAGTCCGCGTTGTAGCAATATTTCGCAATTATTAGATAACCTGGGGGGTGGAATAGGGTATCCTAATAATCTGCATATATGATATTATTGATACACAGGCTGTTAAGGGATGCCTTGCATCTCTATGTCTTCAAGTGCTTTTCTGAGGATGATTTAATGTATAAATTTAAAATGATGGGGTAAAGAATACATCCTTGCCTCACTCCTGTGAAGATTTATCCCTCGGTATGCTCTCCCATCATCTTGAGTACTGCGGACTGGTTCCAGTACAGGTTCATTATTATGTTAATTGTTCCTGAATCCATCCCAATGTTTCTGAGTATGTCCCCATCTTCCCGTGTATCACCCGATCGATCGAATGCCTTTTTATAATCTATAAGGCATGCAAATACGTTGCTAATATCTCTGCTTTGTTGAATAGTACTTGCACACTGAAAAGGCCTTTACGTGTGTACATTGTGACGTTCTGCTCCAGGGAGGGCATGGACAATACAAAAAATGGATAGATGTGTGAAGGTTCTCACTTCATGGTACATAGATAATTATATGCCCCTCTGTGTGATATTAGAACTGAGAATTTATTATTTTTTTTATTCAGACGAATTTTGTCCAAGGATTGAAGTTATGTCTGTATGACTCAAGATTGCTTGATTCTGATTGTGAATGGATATTATGCAACCCTGAAGAGGATAACCATATAGGATATTCAGAAAGAATAATGTGTAAGCTGTAATAATACTGAGGTTACTATGATAAATTTTGTGTGTGTCACATACAAGGTGCCGAATAGAGAAATTTTTTATTTGGTCAGAGTCAACGGCGGTGTATGATAGACAAATCTTGATCTCTATATGGACCGAGAAATTGTAGGCTATCCCAGATTTGAATTGGAATATTCCAATTGTAATGAGCTTAAATAAAGCAATCTCAAAACTATCATCTGTTTGTTGTTCTGATGAAGAGCCAATGCAACCTGAACAAAGATATGTCTCTCACCGCTATCGAATTGATAATAATGAGTAATTTATTAAAAAAATATAATTTCTGATTGACCTAAATTGACCTAAATCCTGCAAAATGCCGCATACACTGTTCAATTTAGTTTGGGAATTATGAGCTAGGCGACCAATGTAAGAGCAAATGTAAGCAAAACTATATTGATTGATTCTGAAGTGATCAACCGATACATCAGCAATCATCTACAACTTCCACTCAATAATTTCCTGACTTGTTCCACTGACCATATGAGGTCTACCAAAATACCAATGTGACATGTCAAAGACAATATTAAGGTTTTCAGAAAGGAAACGAACTTGAAGATATGCTCCAGTGGTGATCAGTATAATGTGTTCTGGTTGAACAATACCAGACATGTACAATTGACAATTTAATATGTCAATTAAGAGACAATTGATTGACAATTTAATATAAATCAAGAGAAAATAATATAATAAAATGATAGTTACAGGGTTGTGAGCTCTGATTTGGAATAGCTTGATCAATAAAAAATATAAGTTAATTTAATTTGA
The DNA here is from genome assembly GCF_014356525.2 of Nilaparvata lugens. Taxonomy (NCBI): domain Eukaryota; kingdom Metazoa; phylum Arthropoda; class Insecta; order Hemiptera; family Delphacidae; genus Nilaparvata; species Nilaparvata lugens. Next base: position 529,621 of record NC_052512.1, on the reverse strand, counting down.
TAATGATTATTATACTGGGATTGACGTTGAATTTTTCCTGATTGCAATCTGGCCATGACCATTAATTTTCTCGAGAATTTATATCGCTTATGGATCATAGAGGGGCCTAAATTTATTACAAGAAGAATAACTCTTGGGTGGAACTCTTGGGATCTCTATTTTCACTGGAGGAAACTCCACCTGGACCCTAACATCATGGTAAGCTAACGTTGGGTACCACTTTCTTTTGTGGTCCCAGGTGAAGTACTTGGCGGGACAAGTTTCCCTTCCATGGCAGTCTGATTTCTGCTGAAATACGTTGGTGGGCCATTCCTATATGGTCGCACCCGCCTCCACTGAAGGTCACCACCTTTTCTGCATCTATCACAGACCGAAGTCGCCTCAGTAGATCCATGCCTATCAATCCATCGCCAGTCACTTCTATGTTTGCAAACAAGTTCATGCCTCAGATCCTGATACCTGACACAACAGCATCTGCACTTCAAGGATCCTTAGGGACTCCCCGGTAACCCCCTAGCATGCACGCCTCCTGCTGCTAGGTTTGTTCCTGCTTGCTTCAGTACATAAATTCGACGCCAGTGTCAACTACTGAATCCTTCTTCACTCCCATGGGGTTAACATAGATATACAGTCCCGTCTGGACTGCATCAACACTGGGCACAATCTTGATTTGATTTCTAGTTCTACTGGCCGGCCCCTTCTCTTTTGGGGACAGTGGTTGCTGATGAACTTTGGCTGTGAAGTTTGATTTCCTTGTTGACAGGTCATTCTCCTGGGAGTTGTTTCCTGATCAAGACAGCTCAGCTGAACGTTTGATGATCTAGGTCACCACAGACGATGCAGAATGTTGGTCCAGATTGATCTCTCTGATGATTGTTTTGTTGTAAGCATTGTCTCTCATCCTTGTGTTTGTGCTGGACTATGATTCTTCTTTCCCCAATGAATATTGATTGGCTTGTCATAGACAACATTATATAAAATGGAAGCCTGCTTTCCACAGTAGAAACATCCTTGCTGATTATTTCCTGGTGGTTGTGGCCTGAGTAGTGGACGTCTAGGCAAATGGTTCTCTTGTGAAGTGGTTTGGCCGAATAGCAGGTTGTACAGTGAATACATAGTTGTTGTGACTCACAGTTGCCTGTTCAACCCTTTTGGCTACTCGAATTCTGAATCCACTGGTGGATGTATTTGAAGTTTGGTTGCAGCTGGGCCTGCAAGCCTCTCAGGTAAGCGGCTAGAATGGTTCTGTCTAGCTACATTCGAGCCCACACAGCTCCAGCTGGATTGACTGGTATGGGTATAGCTTCATACCCCAGTGCACGACAACGATCAGCAAATGCACAAGGTCCTTCTCCAATTTGTTGTTTCAAATTTCCCAATTCGAGCAGAGAGTCTTGTGGATTGATTGCCTTCCCAAATCGTTGTAGTAGCACTCGCTCTACATCAGTAAATGTTGTGTTGGCTGCTTCAAGCTCTGGATGCGATTCTAAGCAGGCAGCTGATAAACTTTCATACAACAAAGCAGTTGTTGGTCTTCATCATCTCATCCACCAATCCGGGCTGCTAGCTTAAAGCCTTGCAGGAATTGCTCAATAGACTGACTCCCAGCTGCACCTGAGAAGGGCTTTACAATGGATGCAAAATCTAGATCCTTCCTTCTACCAGTAACTGATGCAGCAGGAGTGACTGCTACTGCTGGTGCTGTAGGAGTTGGTTGATGGTAAAGAGCTGAGAGTCCCAGTTCAGGAAGAAGGATATGATTCACTTCCAATCGCGATAATCGAGTTGGTGGAGCAGCCCAAACGGTTTCTAATTCCGCAGTGACTGCACCTCTCTTCCCTGCTGCTTCGGCTCGATTGAGTAGTTGTTGGATCCTGGCTTCCATCATCCTTCGTGTCTGATCTCGAATTGCTTCCAGGGACTGCTTATGTTCCCAGGCCACATCAGCTGCTGCTCGAGAGTTGTATAATCTTGGAGCACCTGCCTCATCACTGAGACCCATCTTAGTCACCGAGAGACGTTTATCTGCGCAGGTAGGTCCCGTAGGCGGCCCTGCAGCCTACCCCACACCTGACATCAATGTAATCAGCTGGGGTCGATGACTCCAGAATTCTATTCTCCTCTGGTGGGGTTGGACTGTGCAGGACACTTTTGATTACAGTGAAGACGACAAGAAGATTTCAACACCAATTTATTTCACAGAATCAAATAACAAGTGACAACACGACAAATCCGAAAATAGAAAAATTCTCAAATCTAAACACAAATTATGGCAACATTAGTGATGATTTATACCACAAAATTAAAGAGGAACAAGTGGCAACACGACAAACTCAAAATAGAAATATTCTCAAATCTAAACAAAAAATACTAAGATCAATCTCGGGGCATTGGCCGTGCAGTCTAGGCCATATCAACGGTCTCGAAAAATTTAAAATGGTGGCGAGTAACAATAATAGCTAATCTCCGAACTTCGGACAACTCAATAGACTAAAGAAATGAATTAATTCAGAATAGTAATAAATTAAGTCTATAATAATGAAATTCACTTTATAATCAAAACTTCAGTTACTAATGAAGTCCACTCAACAAAAGAAAATGAAAGATTAAAGACAAAACTTGTAGTTCAATTTATCATATAAATTAATAATAAAGTTGAAGCCATTGGAATTAACAATTTAATGGGACACATGTGAGGTGATCAAGCCAAGGATTAATAATCATGATTTTGACAGAACAACCTTGAAGTGGATGGATGGTAAGACTATAAGCATCAGTTACAAATATTTAATTACTCAAATCCAAAAGAATAGTAAATTATGAATGAACTTAATTCATCTATGGCTATATTAACGATGTGCTAACATTGAAGATGCTTGACTATAATCAGTTACTTAATCTCTGTGTCTCATAGTTTCGAGTAGGTAGAAGACCTCCTCCAAAAGGGCTTTTTTACTTGAAAAAATTGAAAGACTTTAATTAATTTGAAAAAAGGGGATTACAATTATTAACCTGGACTGGTCAAATGAAACAATGGGTGGCTCAAGCTTAATAATGAATAAGGGACTCAAGCCCAATGTACACACCTCACAGTTCTCCACTACATCCTCCTATGGTCGCTGCTTCTGGGTCTTCTTCAGGTGATGGTTGGAATAGAATCATCGGCTAGGGTTCCCGAATCATCAAGAAACCTCGTATTTGTCGCCATCGCCGAACAACAGCTAACCCCCACTCAACAGAAATTGCCAAAAATGGTACAATATCGTACAATATGGAGAAAGAAATTGAACAAGAGTCAGTGACCACAGAATTTGACATGGGATTGCACGAAAAGTCCATTGTGACAGGCTTACAATACAATTAATAATATGGACTGCTGGCTAAGCAGAGCATTGCCAAAATTTTGAATTCTCAAGATAAAATTCTCTAATTAAATAGCCAAGCTACATTGTCAAAATCAATTAAGGAGTTTCATCGAGGTAGAATGGTTCATAGTTATCCAATACTGCTCATTCAGCGACTATGCAAAATCATATGATAAATTCAGAGAGGTTAATTGTTCTATAGACTGCTAAACAATTTTCCTAGAGCAGTCTACGAATTTTCTTTCGGCCGGTAGCACCATATAAGGCACGATAAGTTAGCAGTAGCTACAATTGGAATTAATACAATACATTCTCACATGCTAAGGAGCTTTTTTCATATTTAATCTGAAATACCTTAATTGTAACCACATATATTACACAATGTTCATGAAGGGCTGCAGTGCAGCTTCAAGGAAAGATTGATGAGGATCATAGATAATCGATCTACAAAAGTTGCAGATCTCACCAATTATGTACATCAACCATTGACTTTACGGTGGTTAAGTGATTTTGAAGGCAAGGACAGAGCTAATTCTGCTGAGTGAGTTCTTATTTTGCTAGGAGGTGAGGATCTGCTCTGCAGCATGAAGGAGGAGGAGGATGTACTGCACTCTATTGCCAATGCTCTGTCATCACTGATATCCGAGAAGGCATTTTCAAAAGAGTATCACATCTGAATGGAAAGGACTGGCAGGCAGTGAGGCTATTGCAAGGATTGCGTGGCAGTATGAGTACTTCATGAATCAGGGATATAATTCCAATTTATGTGTACCTACTTTTGTGAATGCATAATACTTATATATTGGGGATCGAGCTTTGCTCTGGAGTACGAAAGCATAGAAAAATATTATGAAAGAAGAAATTGAATAACATTATACAGAAATGTTCTATCTAGTCACAGTAAATTGAGATTGATTCCCAGAGGAATGCAAAAATTCCCTCACAAAGGCCAGTTGCACAAAAGCTGGTTGATTTTTAATCCTGATTTACTTCACATGAACCAAATCAGAAAAGATCATTCCAAAAGATAGATCTACTGGAATTGTTCAGGCTTGAGAATAACCCAGCTTTTTTGCACCAGCACTAAGTACTGATTGAATGTTACAAAGGTTCAACAGCTGAGTCATAATTTTGACACAGTCCCACACACAAGAACTCACTCACTCACTCCCATCACCAACAGACAACAAAGTAATTAGTATCAGCTGTTTTTCCAAGGTTGAATAATACTTATCCTTTTGATGTCCTTCAGTGAGTTTTCCAGGGATGAGACCTGGTGCAATCAAATTTTATATTGAAAAACCTACTATGTTCTGAATTTCGTGAGAGCTGTTAGAGCCATTTGGAGATCCGGTAAAATACAAATATACAAATACACAAACATAAAATATACAAATATACAAATATACAAATATACAAAAATACAAATAACAAATATACAAATATACAATATACAAATATACAAATATTAAATATATAAATATATAAATATACAAATATACAATAGTACAAATATACAAATAACAAATATACAAATATACAAATAAAAAATAAACAAATATACAAATATACAAATATACAAATATATAAATATACAAATATACAATATACAAATATACAAATATACGAATATATAAATATATGAACATCTGAACATTCAAACATAATTATGAACAGAAGTTGTATAGGAAAATTATAATAGTAAGGCTTCCCCCTTTATTTGTATGATCATTTGCTATCTCCAATCAGCTCCCCAGACGTCATGGCACCATGCCATGGGATGAAAATGCCAACAATTATTTGCTTTGTGTACTGATTTTTTGTGAAATAATTGAATAAAGGGCATCCATTATTATCTATTTATGTTCTTATAATCATTTCTAATGCAAATCCTTCCACTGTTCATGCAGTCTGCCTGTAGAACATCCATTCTGTCAATGTGTGAGTACCATGATAATAACCAATAGTAATTTTAAACTGGCAAGATTCATTGTGATGAGTTACTTCCCCTTTGTGATGAATCATACATTTGAGAACAAGACACTCACCTGCCATATAGGCATCACTGATTGCCTTTAGTTTTGTAGCCGAACTTGTGCATAAGATGGACATGTAAGTCCAATCATCAAATCTTATTCCCTTCAACACTGAGTCATGTATTTCATACGCTAAGTAATCTGGCAATTTATAGAAAAACTGAGATAACAAGTATGTCATATCACCTTGATCATCATCTTTAAAAAATGAATTGACAGTTGTGGATATATTCTGAAAAAATCAATCAAACTGAATGTAAATTGCAAATTGTAAAATGAAAATTGTTAATAATTGTGAATTGTGAATTATAAATTATAAATTATGGATTAAATTATAAATTATAAATTATGTATTTCACAGACATGACTATTTCATAAGAAATTAAAGCTAACATAATTTTCTACAATATCATCTAACAGCTTTTCCTATATTTATCTCATACTTTTCGAGATATCCACTCAATAGATGTGACATTTTGGAAAAAACACATTAAATGTGTTCTATTTTTCCTTCAATTTTTTGCTACTTTCGCTCTTTAACTTTTTTAATATCGATGGGAAAAAAATCATGTTGATCATGAGATCATAGAACATTAAATTATCTTCAATTTGATGTAAAATTTCAATGGTTTACGCACATCCCCATGACTGTTGCAGCGGCTTCATTGTTGAGTGTGAGATCTTCAGTTATGCAAAAATAGACAAAAGACCAAGGAATTTGGAGAGAATGTTTTGAACACAATTTTTGACTTTGCAGCTTTGTTGGGATCAGTTTTTGAGTAAACATATCAAAAGACCTAATCCCTACCCCTTGTGCTCAAGGGATGAGGGTGGTTTAAAAGTTGTATTTTTCAATGTTTTGCTTACCGCTCATATCTTGAGAAAAATGCGTTAAACAGACATGACCAACTATTCAGAAATGAAGCTTAAAAAATTCTCTACAATATTTGTGGAGTGGTGATTTGTGATATCTCCAACAGTTTTCGAGATATACCCTCTTGAAAGTGTAAAATTGTTAAAATAACAGCTTTTAATCTTTTCTTTTTATGTTTCAGGGCCTACAACTCTCCAACAATGTATCGTAAAAATGAATGTTCACCGTAGATTTGTAGAGCTTTGTTTTCTCTCCAATTTGATGTATTATTTTATTACTTAATGTTTTCCTTCTATTGTTATAGCAGATTCAATGTTGGGGGTGAAATTTTAACCTTGCAGCAAGTTCCAACTTAGCAGTTCCACACCTTCAATAGATGGGCTAGAGATGCTCATTTTCGCTATGTTCATCTTCCAATTAGTCTTCATTAAGCTACAAAGTCAAAAATTGAGCACCAGATGTTCCAGACTCAAGTTTCATTGTCAAGTGATCAATTTTTACGCAATTAAAATTACACCCCCCATCAAGACTGTGCTATAACAATAGAAGGAAAACATTAAGTAGTGGAATAATACATAGAATTAAGAGAACATAAAGCTCTACAAATCTACGGTGAGCATTCATTTTTACGATGTTGGCCCTGAAACATCAAAAAATAGGATAAAAAGCTGTTATTTTAACAATTTTACACATTTAAGAGCGTATATCTCGAAAACTGTTGGAGATATCACAAATCACCACTGAACAATATTGTAGAGAATTGATCAAGCTTCATTTCTGAATAGATGGTCATGTCGGTTCAACGCATCTCTCTCAAGATATGAGAAGTATAAGCAAAACATTGAAAAATACAACTTTTGAACCACCCTCATCACTTTAGCACAAGGGGTAGGGATGATGACTTTTGATATGTTTACCCAATAACTGGTCCCAACAAAGCTGCGAAGTCAAAGATTTTGATCAAAACATTCTCTCCAAATTCCTTGGTATTTTGTCTATTTTTGCATAACTGAAGATCTCACACTCAACACTGAAGCCATTTCTGTAGAATGCATAGTTTTCAAGTTATATGCGAGAAACCAAAAAATAGTACCTTTGAGCCATCCTAATGGCCTTAGCACAGTGGATAGGGGTGGGGACTTTTGATATGTTTACCTCCTCACTACCCTAAACAGAACTGCGGGGTCAAAAATTATTGTCTTCCAACTTTCCCTCTATAACACTCCGTTGACTGGGCTAATCATAAATGATAAATGATAAATAATAAATAATAAATAATAAATAATAAATAATAAATAATAAATAATAAATAAAATAATAAATAATAAATAATAAATAATAAATAATAAATATAAATAATAAATAATAAATAATAAATAATAAATAATAATAATAAATAATAAATAATAAATAATAATAATAATAAATAATAAATAATAAATAATAATAATAAATAATAAATAAGAAATAAGAAATAATAAATAATAAAAAAATAAATAATAAATAATAAATAATAAATAATAATAATAAAAAAATAATAAATAATAATAATAAATATAAATAATAAATAATAAATAATAAATAATAAATAATAAAAATAAATAATAAATAATAAATAATAAATAATAAATAATAAATAATAAATGATAAATAATAAATAATAAATAATAAATATAAATAATAAATAATAAATAATAAATAATAAATAATAAATAATAATAATAAAAATAAATAAGAAATAATAAATAATAAATAATAAATAATAAATATAAATAATAATAATAAAAATAAATAATAATAATAAATAATAAATAATAATAATAAATAATAATAATAATAATAAAAAAATAATAATAATAAATAAAAAAAATAATAAATAAAAATAATAAATAATAAATAATAATAATAAAATAATAAAAATATAAATATAAATAAAAATAATAAATAATAAATAATAAATAATAAATAAAAATAATAAATAATAAATAAGAATAATAAATAATAAATATTAAATAATAAATAATAAATAATAAATAATAAATAATAAATAATAAATAATAAATAATATAATAAAATAATAAAGAATAAATAATAAATAGAAATAATAAATAATAAAGAATAAATAATAATAATAAATATAAATAATAAATAATAAATAATAAATAATAATAAAATAATAATAATAATAATAATAAAAATAAATATAAATAATAAAAATAAATAATAAAGAATAAATAATAAATAATAAATAATAATAATAAATATAAATATAAATTATAATTATAAATTATAATTATAGATTATAATTATAAATATAAATTATAAATAATAAATAATATAATAAAATAATAAAGAATAAATTATAAATTATAAATTATAGATTATAATTATAAATTATAAATATAAATATAAATATAATAATAATAAAAATATAAATATAATAATAAATAATAAATAATAAATAATAAATAATAAATAATAAATAATAATTTATTATATTATTTATTATTTATTATAAATTATAAATTATAAATTATAAATTATAAATAATAAATAATAAAGAATAAATTATAAATTATAAATTATAAATTATTAATCATGAATTATAAATTATAATTATAAATTATAAATATAAATTATAAATTATAAATTATAATTATAAATATAAATTATAAATTAAAATTATAAATTATAAATTATAAATTATAAATTATAAATTATAAATTATAAATTATAAATTATAAATTTAAATTATAAATTATAAAGTATAGATTAAAATTATAGATTATAAATTATAAATTATAGATTATATTATAGATTATAATTATAAATTATAAATTATAAATTATAAATTATAAATTATAGATTATAAATTATAGATTATAAATTATAAATATAAATTAAAATTATAAATTATAATTATAAATTATAAATTATAAATTATAAATTATAAATTATAAATTATAAATTATAAATTATAAATTATAAATTATAAATTATAGATTATAGATTATAGATTATAAATTATAATTATAAATTATAAATTATAAATTATAAATTATAAATTATAAATTATAGATTATAAATTATAAATTATAAATTATAAATTATAAATAATAAATTATAAATTATAAATTATGAATTATAAATTATAATGATATATCACAAATAATTATAAATGATATATCACAAATAAAAAAAAAATTTAATTGTGAAATGTAAACTGTAAATTCCAAATTATGAATTGTAAATTGTGAACATTGTAAACTATCAGGAACCCATGCTCCACGAGGATCTATTTTTAGAATTGATAATCTGATAACTTGATGTAATGAGATCTTGAAGAATTGGAAATAGCCTATAACAATCTTGGTTTAAGAATCTAGCCGGTATGCAAAATTTCAAGTTATCAGTCTAGTAGTTCAGATGTGATGATGTGTCAAACATAATTTTCCTATCCCGTACGTGTATAAGCTTCTCTTCATTTCATTATGGATATGGTTAATGACTGCAAGAGATAGACTAAGAGTGTGGAACAGAATAGTTGTGAAACTATAATAGCGCCAGAAGTGTCTCAAACACAATAGTAGGTACCACATGAACTTTTTGAAAGTGATTTGAAAAAAGAAATGTTAAAACAACAGAACTGGAAGTTGTCAACCTTATCATTCTACCTCCATTTAGAGAGGCTTTTGTTTGAGCTTAATGAAATCTTCTATCTTCTATATACAGAATGTCCCACCAAGGTTGTATTAGCCGTTAACCATAGATTCTACTCAACATTCTATACAAAAAATGTCAAGTAAACTTCTTTCCTATCGATCTCAGTTTTCGAGATATATAGATTTTTCAATATTTACAGAATATGCCCACTTCTGGTCAATAAATAGTCAATAACTCGAAAACTACAAGACCAATTTCGATTCCAAGGGTATTGTTGGGAAGAGAATAACATTTCAAACAAGACTAATGTGATTTTTTTTGTTGTTAGATATTTTGTAGTTTTTTATTGGGGCTTCAACTTAAAGAAATGCTATTCTACAAATTCAAAGTCATATTTCAAACCGTTTATTCTCGATTCTTCTCCGGGTAATTATAGTGGTTTCAATATTCAAAAACTCTTCCATTTCATAAGCTTTTGAATAAGTATAAATTCGAGAAGATAGCTCCATGATAAAGTGTTCAAAATGCTAATATCTGGAATGAACACCTTCAAAATGAGGAAATTCACGAACAGCATGCATCAAGTGGTGATCTTAAGGGTGAAATCACCTGATTTCTCTCTGACAATATTCAGAAGTTCGAATCAGCATTTCAACATTCTACAATGAAATGACTTTTTCAATAACTTGCATTATTTCCTGTACCATAAATCCTGAATGAAATAACGAAAAGAGTGTTTGTTTCAGCCTATTTCCAGTAGCCTATAGTTTGCAGTGTGCTTTCCAGTTAATTGGCATAATTGATAGGTACGAACTTTGGCTAGAAAAGAAGTGTTCGCGTCCCTTATCATGGAATTCACCTTGATTGAGTACTTGAACATGTTATTAGTGAAGAGAGAATTGGATGCAATCCAAAGAGGCAGAGAGAGTATACAGGAGACGTTTTCCTGACTGAAAACACCCATTTCATAACACATTTCTAAGATTGACAGATGTCAATATGGTGAGGTATCAGTTTCAAGGTACGAGAGACTCATCTTATTTCTGTTGCTTTTGAAAAACTTATTCTGGAGTATCTCAAGCAGAATCCTTGATCCAGCATCCGGCGGGCAGCTGGGATGTTGGATGTTTCAAGAATGATAGTTCAAAAAATATTATAGAAGAATAACTTTCGACCATTCCATTATACCCCAGTTCAAGAGTTAAATGAACCTGATACTGTTTCTTGGATGCATTTTTGCCTTTGGATCTTAGCAAAAAATTGTTTTTCAAACATTTTATCGACAGATCAGAGATAAAAGTACGTTCACATAGCAATATGAATAATATGAATAGCAGTAGTTTGCACAATACTTGAAGAAAAAGTGATTTCAAATAGTCTGATTTCAAGTTATTATACCGCCAGGTCTCCTAAATCAATGAAATGATTTTGTCTTTTCTTGTGAAATTTTTTTGGTCAGTTAAGTTAAACTTTGAAACAAGAGGTGACGACGAAATGATGCTACAGATTCAATTATTCATATTGCTATTGAAATATGCTGTGAATTTCCACAATACACATGGACCTTTCATTCTCCCTGCGAGAATAAATGCTGAAGTTTTTATGGACTTTCTGGTCAATGAGCTTCACAAATTTATGGAAGACTAGCAAGAACCCGTGCTTCGCAAGGATCTATTTAAAACTTGACAAAATGAAAACTTGACGTAATGAGATTTTGAAAAATTGAAAATAGGCCTATAACAATCCTTGGTTAATTAAGAATCTATAAGCAGAATTTCAAGTTAATTAGTCCAGAAGTTCAGACGTGATGATGCGTCAAACATAATTTTCCTATCCCGTACGTGCATAAGCCAGCTCTTTACTTTATATAATATTATCATAGATATAGTTAACGACTGCAAGAGATAGGACTGTAGAACAGAATAGTGATGAAAGTATGATAGCGCCAGAAGTGTCTCGAACACAATAGTAGGTACTACATGAACTTTTTGAAAGTGATTTGAAAAAATGTAAAAAAAACAGAACTGAATCCTTATCATTCTACCTTCATTTAGAGAGGCTTTTGTTTGAGCCGAATGAAAATCTATTTATAAAAAATGAATGTATGTTTGTGTGTTTATTTGTATGTTTGTTTGTTCCCTGTAGACTTAACATAACGGCATAAAACTTTGAGAGTATGTTGTGTGAATATTGGGGATGGTTTCTGAACAGAAATTTTAATAGGGGGGCTGATAATAATTATTTATCAATCCATTTTACAGACATATGTTTTCGAAATTTTCGGCCGAGCGGCTACTGAAAAACGAAAAGATGATCATGATTCAAGATCATATATTGTGATGCATGAATTTTCATAATGACTTGAAAAAAATATATCATACCAATTTTGCATGTTAGATTATGGGAAAAATAATAGAAAAAATATCTTACAAGATAAAGGCCCTGAAAAACGTTTTTTTGGGTATGTTACACCTGAGTTCATCATGCATTACTTTAAAAAAATGACAAAGAAAAGAGTCACTTTTAGAATTTTTTTCAGAGTTAACAGTCAGGGAATGATTAATGTATACTCACATATTCTCAGATACTCATATATTTTGTTTGTTTTTTCACACTCAGAAATTCCAATCCTCTAACAATTTATAGTCTTGCATGTTGAAATTTACATCATAAACAAAGTCACTCAAACATGAAACTTCCTGAAACTTTTTCTTTGCATGAAAGCACAGATTCACATTGCACTTACTGCATTTCACATTCACGTTTCCCTTGCATCCTTCCATCTTGCATCTGTTCCTTCTGTTGTCCCAGATTGGCCAGTGGTCTATTCAGTCTCTGATCACAGGCAGAGGAGGTTTCGTGGCTGCAGATGCTTTCATTCTCTTTGTCACCTCTTGCTCATCCTTTGATGCTGATGGTCTGCCTCTTTTTGAAGTTTCTTTCAGGCCTAAATTGCAAAGTGTCACTGCCAACTCAGTTCTGAATTCTTTTTGACTCATTTTCTTGCCATTCTGCTTGGCAGAGAAGAGGATCCACGAATTAACCACAGCCATGTCAACTAAGTGGTAAAAGAGCCGAAAGTACCACTTCTTGCTTTTCATGGATATATGGTGTCTCCCAATGTGTGCATCCATCAGGTCGACTCCCCCCATATGTTTATTGTAAACTTTTACAATTTTTGGACAGGGAATTTCATGGAATGTTTTGTTTTTCCTGTCATATCTTCTAATTTTGTCCATTGGAAGAGCACCACAGAGAGTTGATCCAAGTGTCACAACCTGGTTATCATGCCACAAGACAATACTTACGGGAGTATCATCGAACACCGTTATATACTCATCTGAAGTTCCCCTTGGAGTCTTCACCATGTCTGCTTTTCCTTGAAGAGGACAGTCTGGAAGTCCATCTCGACGAAATGTTCCTAACATGAATATGCTTCTCTATGGAAGTGAGAGAACAAGGCCAACTAGAATAATAGTTATCACAGTAGACTGTATGGTTCACACCTCTTGGGATCTCCCTTGCTAGCCTCACAACAACATTTCCAGTAGCTCCAAGATCAGGTTCACCAGGATTAGGAGCTTCTGCTTGTCCTATGTAGATTTCAAACTTGTGAGCAAAACCCCTATCATCACACATCACATATAGTTTATATCCCCACTAGGGGATATAATGTGGTTTACTTGGGTTGTAGAGCCTCATATAATGTTTTGTTTTTGTTGCACATGTTTGCTCGTCGATTGATAGTGTATCTCTCATTGAATTGAAGTGAATTTTGTATTGAGGTGATCAATAACTGGCCGTAGCTTATGGAGGCGATCACGATCAGGATCAGTTGGTGATCTTTGAGTTGAGTTGTCATTAAAGTGTAGATTTGAGCGCATGCTTTCGAAATTATTGATGCTCATGCAATTAATAACTGTCTCATGACCTCGAATAGAGTGCCACATATCTCTAGTGCTGGTAGAATTGGAAATAGAAGAGAATATCAAAATTCCTAAGAAGCGTTCAATATCTGCCTTTGAATATGACTTTGGTTTAGCAGGATTCTTCTGTGTGGTATAGAGCAAACTTTCAGCAGAAATTTTATTTATCAAATCGTCATCAAAGAAGTATTTGAAGGAATTGTAAGCATGATCCAATTCTAATATTGCTTCTGATAGATCAGATGTCCCTTTGAAGATTGATTCTTCTTCATCATTTTCTAAATTACCGTGCCTCCAAACTGTAGGTGGTCTTTTTGTCTTGTCTTTCCTCGATTGTGTTCTGTTTTTGATCTTCTTACCTTTTTTAGCTGCTCCCCTAGGTAATTCCCTCCCAATTTCTCCATCACCAATAACAGAATTTCGTTGATTAGCAGCCAAATCATAATTTTTGTCCTGGTCCTGTTCTTGTAGAGGAATGACAGAGGTAGTAGATTCGGTATTGTCTGATGCAGCTGACGTGTTGATAGCAGATATGCTTATGATTTTGTCCAATTTTGCCATTAGTTCTTCATCATCCATATTATCATTTTCATTGTCATCCAAAAGCTGTCCAAACTCATCCTCACTCTCATAAGGTAACTCCAATAGATGAATAATCTCAGATTCTTCCAGAGTTCATCCATGATAACTGAAAAAAATTGAATAGAATAGGCTTAAATGAAGTGACAAAAATTCTTATAAACAAATCATTCAAATTCAATATAAGTTCAAGATAATTCATCCAACAATAAAAGAAATGTTATATTGTGGAAGTGACTTTGGTTGAGACAGTTCCATGAGTGAATTATGTAAAAAATTATTACTGATCTTCAAATAATCGATAGCTCACAATTTACTGAAGGTAATGAAATAATTTATAATTGATTTATATTGCCAAAAGAAGAGGTTTTTACAAGTTGACTGAACATGTTACTGGATTACTGCATCAAGTTTGAGCAGACATAACCTAACTCACACTAATACCCTTCTACATGAAGTAACTCCTGAGTTACATATGGGAATTGGCTTACAATTTTCGAATTATAAAAATAATATAGTTACCTGAGTGATCTTGATGAAGTTTATATGTTCATAAAACGATAAGCATTTTTCATCACTTCTAATTCGTTCAAATAATAGAGAAAAGGACTCACGAAAACACACAAAACTATGCATCAGCTTGTTCCATGCAGAGACTGAAAATCAGCTGTTTATTATTCTTATTTCAGTACTGTTGAACTGGAATGGATGATTTTCTGCTAGCTGCATGATGTTACAACTCAGTTGTGTATCCTAGTTCGTTCCTAGGCAGATAGATAGCGCACGAATGTCGAATAAACATCATAACTTGTGGGTTACACTATGAAGAAATCAAGTTACACTATGATTCAGCATCTAAAGTTACCAGCTGTAATAAACACATCACATTGTCATAAATTATTGTGTACTGGTATTAAAACGGTAGTTTGGAGTTGAAGCGTAGTTGATTGGTACCAGCTGTTGATAATTGTAGAATTTCTCTACAAAAGTGACTATCTCCAAAAACGTAATTTCTCAGGAGAAGCAAAAAACGATTATGACACCCCAGAAGTGTGAAATGGTCTTATGGTAGTTCAGTAGCTTTGAAATATAACAAATTTCATAGAAATTTAAAAAAAAAATCAGTGATTATAAAATGAAAATAGAATGCTTTTCCAGGCATTTAAAAATTCTACTCTTGACAAAAATGACTATTTCCTGGAAAATTCTAGTATTTACCATTACTATATCAACTTGGTAGAGTTTCAGCATAGAATCAGCTATTTTTCGCAATCATTATTTTGTACTCTGTATAATTATTATGTGCTTGCCTGCACAAATAATAATGAATAAAAAATAGCTTAAGTTATCTAACTCTAATGTATCCCTTGAAGCTTCCATCAGATGTACCTATATGTCATCGGTGCTTATGGTGTCTTTCTGGTTGAAAATGAGATTCATCATGATGTATCATATTTCTTCAATTATATAATGTTCAATGAAATTACTTATTCAACTGTCTTCATTTTATGAATATTAATAGCAGTTGATGACAATTATTAGCTAGGTACTGAGAAGATTACACTGCTTTATGACGGTACTTTGAATAGTTTTTGTATAAAATCCATTATTTCTCAATTCGAATTCTTTGAGAATATTCACTCTCAATACTTCAGCTTGTTCCACAGACTGACTTGTAGGGAACCGATTTTATCAAGAAAAGAAAAACAAACAGAAATAATAGTTTGTTTTATTGAAAACTCTACAAGAACTTAAACTGGATACTAAATTGAAATTTACCAATATTTTGAAGCTTATAAGCTGGAAACAACATACCGCATTTAAATATGAATGAAAGTATTATAATATTATGATTAAGCTATATAGTTGACGTAGACATTTATTTGCTTCACTATAAAAAAAATGTTAACTGTTGGTTTCCATCACGAACTGCTTTGACACTTTTTACTCTCCTGAAAAAAGTGGTTTTTGGGTATTGGTCTGTTGTGTGTGTGTGTGTGTTTGTGTGTGTGTGTGTGTGTGTGTGGTGTGTGTGTGTGTGTGTGTGTGTATGAGTGTATGTGCGTCTATGTACACGATATCTCATCTCCCAATTAACGGAATGACTTGAAATTTGGAACTTAAGGTCCTTACAATATAAGGATCCGACACGAACAATTTCGATCGAATTCAATTAAAGATGGCGGCTAAAATGGCGAAAATGTTGTCGAAAACAGGGTTTTTCGAGATTTTCTCGAAAACGGCTCCAACGATTTTGATCAGATTCATACCTCAATTAGTCATTGATAGGTTCTATCAACTGCCATGAGTCCCATATCTGTAAAAATTTCAGGAGCTCCGTCCCATCTAGGCTAAGTTTGATTTTAGATTCCCAATTATCAGGCTTCAGATACAATTTAAACGAAAAATTTCAAGTGGAAAAGATTGAGCATGAAAATCTCTACAATTAATGTTCAGTAACATTTTCACCTAAAATTGAAAATAAGCTCGAAATTCGAGAAAATGTGATTATTTCATTTGCAAACTGTTGACAACTGTTGATTCTATTAAATCATTCACTATGAAGAGATAGCAGAGCTCGTGTGTCTATAGCGTTATTGTCCTGTCACCAGCTGGCTCTTTGAATAGTAGTAGACTTGAGATGCGCGGGAACACTAGCGTCAGGTGATCAATTTTCATAACGGCAAGGAAAGTTGTGTGAGTGCTCCACACCAGATTTTCTATAGTATAAAATATGATGACTACCGGTACCGTAGTTACAATTAAATTGTCATAGCGAGTGAATGAATTTTTTATTGTAAAAATTGACTGCCAGTCGTAATATTTTATATTATAAAAATAATGGTATCAATACTGGCAGAAACAGCGGGGGAAATAATATAAAATTTAGTTAGCTGTACTGGAAATAGTTCGTTTTGTCAGAAATCAAGCTATCCGAATTACTTGATTATGGAAAAAGTCATGTTTGTCATATACTGATCGAACAAGGAAAACGTACGTTTTGTTGAGAATCATTCAGTTTTTCTAGAAGGAAATAGTCATTTTTGTAAAAAATCGCTATTTTCAACATGACTTTTTATATGTTAATCGTCAGTTTTGTGAGAAACTAATAGCAAATTCGGATTCGCCGTCAAAAAATCTATAGATCTGGATGTATAACTCAAAAACGATAATTTTGGAGATAGTCACTTTTGTAGAGAAACTCTACAATTGTTCCTTAGAAGACCTATACAAATAATAATCACTCCCCTATCATTGAGAACTGGAAAATTAACAACTGGAAAATGTTGAGAAAAATTATTCACCTAATAAAAGAGAGTTGTTCATATGCATTCATAAATTACTGAAGAATGAAAGAATAATTTACAATTTTTTGAATTCAGCTTAGCTTATATTCATCCTAAAATGGAAAGAATATTATGGTATTCTGTGTGATTCATCGTACATCGCATATTTCCTAGACCTTAATCAACAATCTACAGCTATGAAAACATTGAATATTTCTCTTTGAAATACTGATTCAACCTTTTTCTTCAATTGAAAACTTTACTGATAGATACTACTACCAATTGATTGAGAAGAATAATTATGTTTTCGGAATAATGAATGCTGCATGTCTAAGAACATAGGAAGTCTGTATCGATACGTAAATGAAAATATTGATTGTCAGATAAATTTCATGATTCACCAAATAAAGTCAAGTGTGACATGAGATACATTGGCGGTACGAAGTTCGCCGGGTAAGCTAGTTGTCATCACCAGAATCACCAGAAATACTATAAATCTATGAGGGACCAGTAAGCCATTAATTTTGAGTAGTTCAATTACTTCCATTATGGACAATCAATACGTATGAAATATAGTAGTCGGGGTCACTGCAATCAAAATTTTTTTATTCTGTACAGAAGCTAATAAATTTCATACGTATTGATTGTCAATAATGGAAGTAATTAAACTACTCAAAATTAATGGCCTACTGGTCCCTCATAGATTTATAGTATTCTGGTGATTGAGCCTGTCTTTTCAGCGTTGTCTATCAATAATAAAGCTTAATTTACAACTAGCTTACCCGGCGAACTTCGTACCGCCAATGTATCTCATGTCACACTTGACTTTATATAACTCCTTTTTAACTGAGACTTGGTAATCAAATTAATTCTAACGTTACGGGAACTCTACATTAATTGAATTCAGCACTTGTTCATAAATTTAACAATGAAACATTTAAAAATGAAAAAATAACAAATAGGAGTTACAAACGACTCTCCATTGGAATGCTTAGTTAATCTCTCTCTCTCCTTCTTTTCCGAAATTGAGAAGCTAGGTTTGGGGAAGAAAAGGTCACATGACCAGTAATGACCAATCACTGGTCAGAAAAACAAATCTACCAATAGGATGGCTACAAATGAAGAAAATGTGCTCAGGTGTGACATATAGAATAAATAATTTTACAAATAAAAATGAGAAAACAAGCAAAACAAATATAGGGGAGCAATGAGCAGATTTTTCAGCAGGTCAGAGTGTACAATAAAAAATATAATAAAATTCAAAATCGAAGCAAGCAGTCAACAACCAGAAACAGACACGCTGGTTATCAGCTGACTGATAAGGTAGCCGGCTCAGTTTGCATCAAGAAACTAACCCTTATTGATTCAACTAACAAATACTAACATACCTATACTAACAAACATTCATTATGCTGTATAGGTTATTCGAAAACCATTTACAACTGTTTGTGAATCTGGATCTTGATAAATGAATATATCATAGATTTTGTTGTTATTTCAACAGTCAATAAAGGTGGTAGTCGTAACTTTCAGCTTATTAGTATAGAAAGTTGCTTATCAAAGCGTTTGGCGAATCTCACCGTGACAATATAATTCCAGGTTTACCTTTTGTTTGAAAAAGATTAATACTTTCCATTTCAATGAGAGTGAGTAATCAGCGTTGTCAGAGACAAAGACAACAGATAACACAAGTAATGAGAAGCTACAGATTTCCAACAATTCTCTTGGTTGCTATGGTAACGAGTTTCCCGCCAGAAAATCGAAAGTCCGCAAAGCTGATCATACCAATTAACGGTTCAAAAGCACATTCCAATACAGAACTGTCTTATCTTATCACTTGAAATGAAACGGCCGAAAATACGGCAAATTTGGTACAGTTCGACCCACCAAGATATATGTCATTCAGAAAGTTCAAAAATATATAGTATGAACAACAGGATCTGACATTGGATCTGACGCTGAAGCGAAAAATAAATTAGTAGCCGGTTGAGTCTTAGGTTATGTAGACAGTCGAAAATAGATTTGTATTACCAGCAAAACTACTACAATACACAAAGAATTCACTTGACACCAACAATGAACACCACTATATGGTTCATAATAACGTAAGTCGAACTCATATATTATCCATCACAATTTAAAATAAACGTTAAAATGAAGAGCTACATGAAGAGTTACTTTCTCAATCCTGCGCCTGCGCCCTCTTTGAGGTCATGACTTTACGTCACTTATACATAAAAACCGTAATCGAGTACTTAATAAAATATAGATCCGATTCTCCTCTCACATTAAACTCGACACTTGATTATTATAATCCAAGGGCCACTGCTAACAAATATGTAACCTATAACACTAATATTGAAAGTATAAGGAGGCAGTCAATTTACATAGGTACTAAAATAATAAACTTATAGTCCAGGCGCTGGCTACATTGAGCATACATGAGAGAGGTAGACAATTGACTTCGGATTATTGTTATGGGGTCTTAGTGTATATGAAACCTCGATGTCGTCACGTCCCAGGGTGGTCGACAGCTTGGGGGGGAGGGGGGTGAGTTGTAAAAAACGCGCGTTATAAAATCGCCTGTCCTGCAGTTACTATTCATAGTACAGCTTTTAATTTCTTCTCATATTATGTACACATAACTGGCTTTCAATGTGGTCCTATACTTTTTTGCGATAAACCGCATAGTTTTTCCGTAAAAAAATAAAATATCTCGAAAAATGTATTTTTTATTATGGACTTTTTGTTATTTCTCGAATATTCAAGTAATTAGCCAACTTAGAGGAAGAGGCTCTCAATAAACGTTGTAGGCCGTTTCTTGCTGAATCCAATGATATACAGTTTGGGGGTTACGATCATTGATGCGGTGTTGGGAGGGGGATAAGTAGCACTGTTACGCTGTGGCGCGGTCCTCCCCCATGATTAATGTGCGTAATGGCCTGTCTATCGCATCGCTCCTACTAGTCTATGCATTCAGATTATGTATTTCAGGAACGCTATCTTATGTATTTTCGGTCGCTGAACACGATTTTTTAACTCTCAAGCCTTAATAATTGATAATTCTCATCATAATATACTAATTATGGTCAAAATTACAAACTTCATCTCATTATCATTATTTATGATTACATTGTAATGATAAACCATCCTGTTAGGAATCCTATATGTGTTCTCAAACGATAAAAACTGATATTCCATTAGAATAATTATTCGATTTAGTTCAATGATCACTTTGGAATTGCGAAAGTCAAGTAATGGAGTAAGTTAAACAAAAATATAGGCTACCCCATATAGAGCACCGTGTAACAGGAGTAAAATATTTTCTTATATAAATGACAGTTGAAACACAAATAATGCCAATTACTCCCATGTTATATGACTAAATATTTGATTACAAAGGAAATACAACTCTAAAGCTGGTTACACCAAAGTTATTAAGGAGATGTTAATATAACTTAATCTTTATAGATTCTATTAGATTGAACATAACTTATCATACATATGATAGACATATGTGTTTGCCAAGTTCCGTTCGATCTATAGAATCTATAAAGATTAAGTTATTAACATTTTGTACGTGTAAACGCAGCTTTATCAACTGATTTCTGTAACTTATATCTACTCATCTGGCTGAGTTTGACTGATTGTCTTGGGGTGGTACTTGAATGAAAGTGGAATGAGAGATATCTATGTTGAATTTGAAATATTTGGAGAGAATACTGTTGGAAATCTATTGAGGGGATCAGTATAATTAAGGTGTGAGAGCAAGCAATCAATTCAATGAAACAACTACAAGGACTCATGAACGGTTCAAATATGAGAGATTGTCAAAGTATATTGAAAGAAGTCAGGAGCTATTTGTAGAGTTTTTTAGAATCAAAATCAATGACTTCTTGAAATATTTATGACTGATTATTGTAACATAGTTTAAATTATCTTAAATTGTATTCATGCTCATAAGGATGGACACTGGTATTGCACATAGAAACTGTTCGAGAAAAGATCCCATAATTTTCCATTCATCACACAAACTATGTTATAAAGTCTGTGTCATATCTAGAAAATATAAAAAATACCCATAGAAGTGAAAAATAATTTCCAATAAGAAAACATTAACTCTATACAGTCAATACATTGACTCTCTGTCAAATGAAACCTTGAAAATTTAATAAATGTGACAACCGATCATGCTTTAGAGCAAACCCTCATTAGATCATTCAAAACTGAGTGATTGGAATAGCTGGTCTTCAAAGGCTTTCCTAAAATGGCTGCTACTACATTAAAAATCTTCCATCAAAGATATGTTCAAGTATGTTGACATCATTATGGATATCACTGGAGACTGTGAAGAAAGTCATTTAATGAAGTAAAACAGAATAATGAGAGATGAGAATGATTTCCAGAAGCATAATCTTCTCAAGAGAGAATAACATTTTTCTTCAAGACTCTGATGGACAACAGAATCTGCATAATGCTATCAATGGTCTGGAAGCAAGTGAAGAAGTGTGTGATTCTCTTTTGAACGTATAGAAAGAAATAGTTATTCGGTCTCCAACGATTTTTATCTGAACATAGTTGTGGCAAATTGTAAAAGTGTATTCTCACCTATAAAAAGAAACAAAGTTCTTTCATTCTCCTCGATGCAATCAACAAAATCCTAGTCTTAGTTAATTCTAGAACAAAAAGATCTGATCTCTGTATTTTTACTAGGTAGCTGTTTAAGATAATTCAGCATTGAAGTTTTAGTGCAGCATGCATTCCTACAATAACCGCAATCTCTGTCAACATCTGATGGATATTTGAAAAAAAAACTCTTAATCTCACTTGGCCTATGAAATTGTAAGTGAAACTAGTTGTGGATTTAACTAAATCCCTAAATATCGTTGACAAATTCGCATAATGATGACATGACTCTCCTGAATTCAACTCCTACTTCACTTTTCAAAACTTCAATACGCTGCAAGATTATGGAAACTTTGTGATGAGAAGAGTTATGAAAATTCTCAATAAAGATGGAGTGATACAGGTGGACATAGCTTTTATGTCTATGATCTAAAATCAAACAAAGGTAGTGAACATATTAGAAGCAGCAGAGTAAAAGAATCACTCCAATAATGCTCTCCAAACCATCGAGACTTGATTTCTAAATCTGTGGCAGAGATTTATTAATGTGACATGCAAGAATCTATAAAGGAATTATCCATACGTTAGCTACGTGCAGGAATACATACATTCATTCATTCATTTGTGGATAAAATTACAAATCATATAAATATGTTTGGGAAAGAATAGCAGGCATGGCCCAAAACTATTCGAATCCAAATTTTGATACTGAAAACTTGTTACCATTTCAAAACAGTCTGAACGGGAATACCATAATGGATGAATCAATCAAAAGTTAGTGAATATTATTATAATAATACTGTTAGAAATAATATGAATGAATATTTAAATTTTCATTTCATTTTGATTTGACACATATCTATTATTATATTGGATATAATTCTCAAAAGTCCACGACAAACTGAAGATTCACGAAAGATTAACATTTTCATACTAAAATAATCATTATGATAAAGAATGAATGATGAATTCCATTTCCACCATGAAGAACTAAGAAATTCCACAAATATTTCTTGGAAACTAACTGACCACTCTATCAAGTAAGTGTGGCCAGTGTGCAATTAATAATATAATTTAGCCTGCAGCGCATCACAATAAATTAATTTGAAATAAAAACAATAGAACATAAACATATATAAATATTAACTTATTCTATCCTAATATATTTCTTGAACCCAAGTTTCGTTTATTTCAAACAGTCATTTCTTAGTTTCCATGCAGAATGAGATGAAGTTTGTAATTTTGACCATAATTAGTATATTATGATGAGAATTATCAATTATTTAGGCTTGATAGTTGAAAAATCGTGTTCAGCGACCGAAAATACATAAGAGAGCGTTCCTGAAATACATAATTTGAATGCATAGACTAGTAGGAGCGATGAGATAGACAGGCCATTACGCACATTAATCATGGGGGAGGACCGCGCCGCAGCGTAACAGTGCTACTTATCCCCCTCCCACCGCCGCATCTATGATCGTAACCCCCAAACTATATATATCATTGGATTCAGCAAGAAACGGCCTACAACGTTTATTGAGAGCCTCTTCCTCTAAGTTGGCTAATTACTTGAATATTCGAGAAATAACAAAAAGTCCATAATAAAAAAATACATTTTTCGAGATATTTTATTTTTTTACGGAAAAACTATGCGGTTTATCGCAAAAAAGTATGGGATCACATTGAAAGCCAGCTATGTGTACATAATATTGAGAAAAAATTAAAAGCTGTACTATGAATAGTACTGCAGGACAGGCGATTTTAAAAACGCGCATTTTTTACAACTTACCCCCCTCCCCTAAGCTGTCGACCACCCTGGGACGTGACGACATCGAGTTTCATATACACTGAAGACCCCCTAACAATAATCCGAAGTCAAATTCTCTGCCTCTCTCATGTATGCTCAATGTAAGCCAGCGCCTGGACTATTATTCTAAATCACTTTCTCATGGACAATAGGATCAGCGGAAAAATCAAACTAGATATAAAAAACTGGACATACAGTAATTTCTTCTTCCATTAGATATTAAGACTCGAGATTTCTGCTCTAGCATTGTTTTTTCATTAGTTTTTTTTCCTTTTTTCAGTGGACTCGCTTACTTTTATTTTGCGTACCTATTCCTCTGTTTTTCTTCCTTCCCCCCATTTCACCCTTCCCTTTTTCCCTCATCACTTCTCTCCTCTCTCCTTTGCCTGCCTATTACATGGAAAACCAAAGTTGGCTAGGTATCTTCCTCTCTCTTTTTTTCTCTTCTCCAACACACCCAACCACAAAGCCCATGGTTTTTTTATATTTGTAGCATTTTATTGTATTTTATTTGTTTTGTAATTCTTTGTGATTTTGTTTTGTCTTGTTTTGTGTGTTTTAATAAATTGAAAGTTGAATTGTGGCATCTTTCATGTTACTAAATCCATAACGTAGTAGTATTTCAGCAGTCGTGGAGTGAACATAATTTTCATTGTTAGTCGTAGTCTTTAGTTCAGTCAGCAAAATTTGCGTGGTGTACAAAAATTTCGTTAGTGAAATGGCATTTGTTAGTGATTTGTGAAACTGGGCCAACGCTCGGAACGGTGATCTCGATATGAAATGGGATCACCAGAAAAACTATCATAATTTTAGCATTGGAGTTTGGAGAAAGTGAAAATATAAATAATTCAGGAAAAATGGAGTGGAGTGAAGAAAGTGGAAATATAAATAATTCAGGACAAATGGAGTCGAGTGATAGATATGATGAACTTGAGAAATAACAATTATTATCTTTCAAGGTGAAAAGAGAAAAATATGTACGGCCGACTACGAGGATTTGAATTGAAAATATGGCGCGAAAAACCAGTGAGAGCAGTGAAGTAGCAGCTGATAAAACGAGGATAGATGTGAGTCTCAGCAAGATTGAGGAATGAATTGAGAAGCTAACATCAATCTTCTCAATTCCCACACCAATCCAGAATACGCCAACCTATGCTGAAACGGTTCAACTACCCAAGAAGAAGGGTTAAAGGAAGCCAGGAGTAACTGCCGAGAGGATGAGTGAACAGAGGAGCAGACCAATACCCAAGGAAAAAACTGTTCTGATTAATCCGAAAAACATCCAGGGCACAGAGACAGATATAAGTGACAACCTGGAAAACTGTGAAAAAAAAACTGTTTCCAATGAGAACTTATTGAAAATAAAAAAGTGATCAATGTGCGGGGTGGGGGAGTGCTTCTAGTGATGGTCTCTAGTGTGGATAAAGATAGAATTTTCAGTGAGTTTACACTAAGAAATGCTGAATTTGAGGTAGGTGAGCCACATAAAATACGACCCAAATTAGTAATTTATAATGTCCCTGCCGAGCTGAGTGAGGAAGAATTAGTCAACGAAGTTAATAATAGGAATCTAAAAGATTCAATGCAGATCGAGCAATTCAAGAATTCATTCAAGCGAATCTTCAAGATTGGTTAAAAGGAAAAATCAGGTCAATTTGGTGGTGGGATGTGTAGCAGATATAAGGAACAGACTCAAAATATGAGGAAAGTGGGCCTATAATTATATAGATTGGTGTTGGAGCGTAGTTAAGGACTACGTGTCTGTTAGTAGATGCCAGAGCTGCCAAACATTAAATCATATTGGCCGTCACTGTAATCACCAATTCAGCCACACATGCAGTCACTGTGCGGAAACTGGTCATTAAATCAAAGCATGTCCGAATAAAATCAAAAAAGAAGTATGTGCTTATTGCAAAAAAACTAAAAAATCCAGCAAATCACAAAGTTAGTGACAAAAGCTGTTCAGAGTATGAAAGAGCATTGAGGGAACTAGTTGAAAAGACCGATTATGGGTATTGACTATATTGTAGTACAAGATGATATGAATAATACCATAGAGAAACAATAGCATAAGTAGATATCCCATGGTATAGGGCGTTTATGTCGCAACTTTTACTGTTATCTCAAGCCGATTACTGTTGATTATTGTCGAATTTCACTGTTTTGTTGGGGCGAGAGTGTATGAACGGCACAATATGAGAGACTACCAGCGTCATGAAGCTTCACGAGAAAGAATTACATGGGCTATCGGCTTGAGATAGAAGTTGAAGTTGCGACATAAACGCCCCATACCAAGGGATATCTACTTATGCTATTGTTTCTCCATGATAATACTCAAAGTAGAAATATGATAATACAAGTATATATGTGAGATGCTTAACAAATTGAAAAATTTCAACATGACTGTAATACCCCAAAAAGTGGAACTTATCTTGTTTATAATTTGTCACAAAGTGAATTTTTGTGACGGATGGAGAGCCGTCGAATAGTGTAAATTTAGCGAATTTATTCTGTTTTAGAATAGGAATAGGATCGACTGCCGGATATATTTTGTTAGATTTGCAGTTGTGTACATGCACATCATCACCATTGCCGTCAACCCCTTTAAATCAGCAGCAGCCGCATCATCAAAACGATAAGCGGCTACCGAGTCGGGTTGGTATCGGTCTTCATGAAATTTCTGGGATAGAAATATTGTTTACCGGCCTGAATTAGTGTAGCAATTACTATCATTGTCATCATTTGCTGCACCCTTAGCATCAGGAGCAGCTGAGTCAAAACCACGTCACATGACCAGTGGCGTGATCGTCTTTTCAGACTCTCATTGGTCAGGAAGCTCTTTTCCCCGGCCTCCTAATTTTCAGCGACCCGGTGCAGCTTCAAGAAGACCTGGGAGAAAGCAGTTGTTCGGTGAACGGGTTTGTGTACGGCCGCGTTCCGAGCGGCGCTCCTAATAGTGGTGTATTAGAGGGTTAATATTCCATTCGGTATTTTAGTGAATGGAATATTGTATGTCGAATTGCCGACTGTATTTGAAGATAGAACTTCCTGGGGGATTTCTTTCTTGTTGGTTATTTTTCCTAAATTCGTCTCACTGGGGGTGAACGAGTTATCCTTGGTTTTGAAACCTGTAAGGGATCTCAAGTTTGTGTTACAAATAGTTGAGTGGGAAATTAGCTAGGCTCTTATAGCAGATTATTTTTGAGTACTTAATTTATAAGTCTCGACTCTGTCGCTTCACGACGTTTTTAATTATAATACGGGAAGTGGGAATTGGTTCGCTATTCTCCGTATCAGTATCCACGACGATTCAGGTAATTGTATGTCAGGACTGGTAGTCCGTATATTTTTCCTTCTCTGTAGTAAGGTGGCCTTTAGTTTAAAGAGTAATTTTCCTCCATTGAATTTTTATTCTTGTGGGGAAATCCCTGTCCTTTTTGAGAATAGTTTTACTCAATTAATTTTTATTCTTGTGGGAAAATCCCTGTTCCTTTTGAGAAAAGTTTCCTCGATTAATTTTTATCCTTGTAGAGAGATTATTATCATTTATGGTAAATTTTCCTTGCTTAGTTTTCATACTATAGAGTGGCCCTGTATTTTAAATTCGCTTAGCAGTTTCTGACTTGCTGTAATTCCAAGTAGGAAAATTCCAATCATTTCCTAGAGACTCAGGTACAGCTTGAGTCGTCCTTGTCGAAGTGGTAGACTGCGACGTCCTTTCTCTTCTTTCTCTCAACTCTCCCTTTACTAAAGTCCTTCTAGCTCTCAGGTACAGCTTGAGGACTTCCTCGCCGAAGTTTTAGACTGCGGCATCCTTTCTCTTTCTTTCTCTTAATTCTTCCTGTGTTAAAATCCTTCCTGATCTCAGTTCCAGATTCCAGATCGTCCTAGTCGCGGGTTTTCAGACCCGCGAATCCTTTCTAAAATTCTTAGAAACCTGTCTTCTTAATAGCAAATATTATTTGCTGGTTTTCCCTGTGGAAAATTCACGAATTTTCCCGTGATCTCAGTTGCAAATTAGAGATCGATCTTGTGGTAGTCCTTAGACTGGCAATTACTTGGAAAAGTCTATTGAAATCTTTTCCTGAATTAGGAGTCTCTGACTCGATATTTTCCTTGTGGAAAATCCTGGAAAAATCCTTTCCTACCCTGACAACGACAGACTGTTGTCTTCCCGATATTATTCTACAGACTGTGTCTGTGAAAAATCTTTTCTATCCTCTCATAATAGTCGACATACTGACTATTAATTTAAAAGCGTTTCGGACGATTGAGAGTGATTCCCATACCCTTAAGGGCAGTCACAGATTGGCCCTTAATAACCGGCGCGCAGTGAAAATCCTTTCGCAGCTGCAGGCTCGCGATTCAGAAATCTACACCTAGACCTTATCCTCTAAACTTTAATTACCACATAATTGGAATTGATATACTGTATTTAGCTAGCAGGTCCAGCTTGCTGAGAGCTAGAGCGCAATTCTCAGATTGCGGATTATTGAGCAGATATTTATTTGCTGTAGAGAATAATAATCTTATTATTGATTCTCTGTTCCTTACACCCTATACCGTATACCTCATACCCTGCACCCTATTCTCCATAGCTTACACCCTATACCGTGCCCTATTGACGGTATCTTAAATATCTCTAACAACTCCATAGTTCCGCCATACCGTTACTCTATAGCCCTCACCTTAAACCCCATAGAAAAACCACATCCCGGGCTTGCAGGTACAGCTTGCTCGCCGTCAATTCGCAGTTGGTTCAGATTGCGTACTACCTTTATAAATAGAATTATTGGTAGGGATCTGATAGTCAGGGTTATCTTAATCTCCATTAACACCCACCCTGTATTCCAAAGGCCGAGGGCCGAATCGGCCAGCAACGGCACGGGCAAACACTCTTCCCCTGAAGTAAAAATCTCGCGAAAGAAGCAGAGGGTAAAGAATCAGGATAGAGGGAGAAGTGTAGGTCCGGTATCTCCACCTGTCAGTACGGCTACTGACCCCGACCCATATCCGACTGTAGCTAGTCCGCGTTGTAGCAATACTTCGCAATTATTAGGAAACCTAGAGGGTGGAATAGGTCATGCTGATAAATTATGGAGAAAATGTAGATTTAGTTATTTCTTTTGCATGCAAGGAAGGCAACAGCATGCTGTTATCTAAGGGGCTCTCATTTTTTTAAATGCTCGACAATTGATTTGAATTAATGGCAACAATTACTAAATACTAATACTAAAGCAGAGTGTATAAAGTTTTCTCTAGAAAATCTGATTGTCAAGTATTCATTCTAGAAACAAGCGAACAAGTTCATCGGAGATTCATCAATACACTTGCTCTTCTAAACAGTTTGAGTTTAGTTAATTACCCCTCAGTAGTAGGAATTGATATTTCAAACAATGCAATTCAAGATATACCGGCAATAAGTATGTTGGTAATACATCGTTCTAGGAGATTCAAACATCAACACAGAAGAACCAAATCAGCACAGGCAACTAAAAGATTATGATAATCTACTCAGTGAATATGGATTCCTACATTGTATAAAGCAGGCAACTCGTATTGGAAATAATAGGCCTTCATGTATAGATCATATTCAGATAAATTTGAAAAAAGATATAATACGAATAGTTTTCCCAAATTCTATCACAGATCATTTAATAAATAGTCTGGGAATTAAATATGATGCGGTGGAACACAATCACAAGAGAAGAAAACCCTACTATGAAAGTATTGATTATAATGAACTTTGATTAGCACTAACGAATGAGACCTGGAACTCTGTGTACCTGCAGGAATGCGCTGAGAGCGCTTTGGAGAGAATGATAGAAATACTGAAGAAATACACAGAAGGATGTACAGTTAATTATAGCCTTGAATTACTAATGAATTGATTACATCAATAAGGAAGAGAGATAAATTATACAGACAAATCGAGGATAATACAGCGAATCTACAGCTTAGAGAGTATTATAGAAGGTACAAAAATCTACTAACAACTGTAATAGAAAATGGGAAGAAACAATACTTTTCAACGCAATTTAAAACTTCCAGCAACTCTAAGCAAACATGGGAAATAACTGAAGTGCAACGGTCAAGAACACAAATCCACTAAATCAACTTGGAAGGGAGAGAATTGAAATAGGGAGATGAGATAAAGATGTGACAAACTCTTTCAATAAATTTTTATCAGTATTGGTTCAAAACTGGCCCAGGACATTCTAAAAAGCGATTGTAATGGCGCAGATGAGCATGCGGCAGCTGATCAGATAGTCTGCTGGTCAATATTCTTTACACCTGTCAGTGAGGATGAAATTATAAAATCATAAATAGTCTTGAAGCTGATAGTGCACCTGGATAATTTGAAACCATATTTTCGAGGAAGGTGTTTTCCACAGTGTCTTGAGGAAGCTGTCATTTGTCCAATCTTCAAAAAAGGAAATAAGAAAGATAAAGTGATATGAGATGACAGACCCATATCATTACTCAGTACATAATCAAAAATTTGTGAAGCAAGGCTGATCAGCTTTCTTGGAAAAAATAGTCTTCCATCGCCAAACCAATATGATTTTAGATCTAGTCGCAGTACAAATGATGCTATCCAATATGTGACCATTCAGATTGCCGATAAAATAAACACTGAAGAGGAACCATTAGCAGTATTCTCAGATTTAAAGAAGGCTTCTGATACGGTGTCACATGCAATTCTTCTTTCAAGGCCTAATAACTATGGAATGAGAGGAGTCACATGGAATCTGTTCAAGAGCCACCTATAGAACCGAACACAATGTGTCAGAGTCAGTAGATCCTATTTACGGTAATTGCGAGACTTTTTTGCGACTTTACCCCCCTCCCCCCTCCCCCACACCCATCCTACCTTCCCCGCACCTCCCCCGCTCCTGCCGCAACTCCCCCGCCCCCTGAAGAAGAAGAAGAGGAAGAAGAGGAAGAAGAAGAAGAAGAAGAAGAAGAAGAAGAAGAAGAGGAAGGAGAAGAAGAGAAGAAGAAGAAGAAGAAGAAGAAGAAGAGAAAGAAGAAGAAGATGATAATGATGATTCTCTCTCACACTTTCTCTAGGTGGAAGAAGAAGAAGAAGAGGAAGAAGACTCTAGTTATGCTCCATTTAATCTATAGATAGTCACGGTCTATTTCAATTAGTCTATTACTGACAGATTTAAGTGAAATGTCCTTGGAAGTAGAATATGGAGAATGAGAAATTCAATGACTCTAGTGCTGACAGATTAAAGTGAATCTATTTTGGATGTAGAAGAATGGAGAATGAAAAATCCAATGACTCTCCTGCTGACAGATTAAAGTGAATCGAGTTTGGAGGGAGAATGAGAAAAAGGTTACTATCAACAAGTGAAACAATAGATCTTACTGACAGATTTAACTGAAACATCTTACTTCCAATTGTGAGATTTTTACTGTGGAGAAGAAGAATGAGAAATCCAAGACTCTCCTACTGACAGATTTAACTGAAACATCTTACTTCTAACTGTGTGATTTTCAACCAAAGTGATTCGAGTTTGGAAGGAGAGGAATAAGTTTCTCAAGAAAGACTTTGAGAAGAATAGATTTATAAAATTAGAACCAAGCTGGGTGAAAAAGATTCATGCATGGGTGAAAGAGATACTGATGTAATAGTCAAGTGACTTATTTAGAAAATAGCATTGCCAACACTTTGAACTTACACCTCATGAAAACAAAAGCATATAGTTTTGACAAACAAACAGCAACTTTATTTTCTAAAATTGAATTTGAACTATGCGATACTTTGCTTGATGCTGACACGGGTTAGAATCATTGTTGCAAATCCATATCAACGTCTACTGCGTTTTTCACGAGGTTAATTCCACATTCCACTGCTCTCACGCTTACATTATGTGTTAGAGCACGCACACAAAATTATCAGAATCTCAAACTTTAGTAGCTTTCAGTTTTTGATATAACTCCTCCAAAAAACTTGTTACATGCACTGTACCTCTAAGATGATAAAGTCAGTTGACTTGTCACTCTATAAGCTGATGCGTTTGAATTCAGTGTATACTGAAAAACAGAACACCACTCTCTCCTTGTTTTTAACTGTTATTTATTCTACACTTGTCGTTTTCACTCAGCTAACAAATAATATTAGTTGAATGACATTATGGAAGAGGAACTTTGGATTATCAGAATCTCAAACTTTAGTAGCTTTCAGTTTTTGATATAACTCCTCCAAAGAACTTGTCACATGCACTGTACCTCTAAGATGATAAACTCAGTTGACGTGTCACTCTATAAGCTGCTGCGTTTGAATTCAGTGTATACTGAAAAACAGAACACCAGTCTCTCCTTCTTTTTAACTGTTATTCATTCTACACTTGTCGTTTTCACTCAGCTAACAAATAATATTAGTTGAATGACATATAACCTATAGGAAAATTTCAATGCAAAACCTGCGGATTACCGAATCTTGAATGATTTTGCTTCTTCCTTTTAGGAAAACTATACATTTATGTTGACTCAGTGCAATCTGTGCAACCTTGAATATGCAAGTATATTATCTGAAAGATTACAGAAACATGATGCATAACAAATAGACAGAAAACTTTTCTGTGTAATTACAAATATTACTCACAGCCTATACTCCAAAATCCACTCAACTGAAGATCTAAAACTGAGTTTTTTTCATCATGATAACATGAGAAGTAGAGTTAGAGTGGAGGATAAGGAGGAGGAGGAGGAGGAGGAGGAGGAGGAGGAGGAGGAGGAGGAGGAGGAGGAGAAGGAGGTGGAGGAGGACACAGCAAATCAAAGGTTAGTTATTTGATGAAACTATTTGATAAATTATACTAATAGATCTGTTCACATTACAAGAGTTGGAAATTACTGATTCAGTTAATAGTTATTACTTGCATATTAACTTGTTGAATCACTGTTTGATTCTGTAATATGAAAGCAAGAAATAATAATACTCACTTTGAGATTCCATGTACTGGTAAAAAACAACAAGAAACTCTCTCATATGACTGAGAGACAACCTTGGAGGTTATGCTCCAATATTCTCTCAGTCATATCTTACTTCAGACAGCTTCAGCATCATGAATCTCTAAGATATAAGAACCCAATTCAACTTATACTGACAGATAAAGTGAATCAATCCCAGACTAGTATAGATAAGAAACTCTTTTGTAGATGTGCTAAAACCCTATTACTCTTCAAGTTTCTCATTCTAGAGTTAGTTGCAAGCATGTTTTCAAATATTCTTTCCAAATTCATGTTAATGCATAACAATATTAGCTACAGCTATTGACAACTGCTTTTTTCATATCATATGCACTTCAAAAATATTTTCTCAGTCTATATTCTGTAAATTCAAGAAATGTATTGTAAGTATATATATTGTAATCTACACGAATCAATCACCAGCTTTATTTATTAGATAGAGCGAACAATACAATAGTTGGAAAAGAAAAAACAGGCTATTGCCCAAAACTTCTTCAATTTCCTGATTTTGTCACAAATCGTCCAAATATTATGTTCACTTCAATTTCAACATCAAATCTTCAATCTGAAACTATGAATCAGAATAAAACAAAGAGTTTCAAATTTAGATAAATTGATAATGAAACTTCCGTTAAAACAAAAACTTCACAAAATACTGTTTTTGTCAAGAAGTTTGATGAAACTTCTATAGCAATGATTAAACCTTTCCTTGTCTGTATGACATCTCAAGTAATTGAAGCATTTAATTTGTTACAAAATTTGGTTCTCAAGCACTATCTCGGATCTATCTGGAATGCATATTAGCTACAGCTATTGACAACTGCTTTTTTCATATGCACTTCAAAAAATATTTTCTCAGTCTATATTCTGTAAATTCATGAAATGTATTGTAAGTATATATATTGTAATCTACACGAATCAATCACCAGCTTTATTTATTTATTAGATAGAGCGAACAATACAATAGTTGGAAAAGAAAAAACAGGCTATTGCCCAAAACTTCTTCAATTTCCTGATTTTGTCACAAATCGTCCAAATATTATGTTCACTTCAATTTCAACATCAAATCTTCAATATGAAATATGAATCAGAATAAAACAAAGAGTTTCAAATTTAGATGAATTGATAATGAAACTCCGTTAAAACAAAAACTTCACAAAATACTGTTTTTGTTAAGAAGTTTGATGAAACTTCTATAGCAATGATTAAACCTTTCCTTGTCTGTCTGTATGACATCTCAAGTAATTGAAGCATTTAATTTGTTACAAAATTTGGTTCTCAAGCACTATCTCGGATCTATCTGGTGACTTTAAATGCTATGAGCTTGAATTTTTTTTTTTCATCATGTCAAAGTCCATACCATTCCTATTTGACATGAAAAGTGCAAATTGAACTTGGTCTTCTGTGTTTAACAGTATCGTTTGCATATGATAAAGAGTTATACAAGACAAGCCAAATATTATGTCACTTCAATTTCAATATCAAATTTTAAATCTGAAACTATGAATCAGAATAAAACAAAGAGTTTCAAATTTAGATGAATTGATAATGAAACTTCCGTTATTTATTTACACAATTCACTACAATTATTCAACATTTCCTCTTTGATGATGAGGCACAGATAGTTTATGTGGTCTGTAATAGCATAGATAATCATTTTTATCGTTCAAATTCACTGTGTTTAAGAAAATGTCTTTTAGTTGTTTCACCAAATGATGAGTTGAATGTTTAATTACAATTTCACAGACAATTTCAATACACTCTTCTAACCTCATTTCCAATTCACTATCAGCTTGCATCTATCGGCTTCATGATGAGCATATGAAGAAACATATGTTGGTACTAATATAGAGAAATTAATGGTTCCTGACCCTTCCTCCAATACAACATACACGAGCAGTATGATATTTCAATGCTTGTGTACAATAAACACATTGAATTTCTTGTCGTTATAGAAAAAGCCATATCTTGCAAAGTTTTTCTTTCTGTATTGAATAGAATTGACATTTTTTCATGCTAAGCATTCTATTGTTTTCGCACATGAAATTTGGAGATGAGTCCATATTTTTCATTATCAAATATTGTAATGAAATGCCGCGAAGAGGGCACATCGAGCGTGCGGATTGCGATGATGAATTCACAGGCATTATAACACCAAGAACTTGTAAAGTAGTTGAAATTTGGTTTCTCAATTTCATCCGGTAAACAACATACGTTTTTGTGTAACCTTCTAAGAAACTTAGCTTTCTCTGTACCTTTTGTGTAGATTTTATCATATCCTTCAAGATAAGATATCAATAATTCGTCTGTATAAATAAAATTACCATCTTCCCAGCGTATTTTGTGATAATTGTTCTCTGCCCATGTTGCTTGCTTATGCAATTTATCATTCAATTCCGACTTTGCAAATGGCGACTTGAAATGTAACACAACAAAGCTATTTAGCTGATCTACGATTCCGATTTCTTTCACGATAATTTGATTAGAAGTTCCCTTGAACCAATGCATGTCGACTGTTGCAAATTTTTTACAGGGGGATTCCTCTCCTCTTGCGCTGTTTTGTCCTCCTCCTCCTCCTCCTCCTCCTTCTCCTCCTCCTCCTCCTCCTTCTCCTCCTCCTCCTCCATTCTCTCCTGTGGTTTAGGTGTACTACATCTGAGTGATAGTAGAAGAAGTCTTGTTCGGTGTGAAGATCACACTGTATCGATGGTGTTTTCTCAGAATTATAACACATTATAGGCGTACTACATCTTGAGTCATAGTAGATGCTGTCTTCTTTATCAAGATGGCACTGTATCCCAATAGAGCGTGTTTCTTCTCAGAATCAGAAGACATTCTAGATGTTAACTGATTAAA
>NC_052512.1:452839-493517 GCF_014356525.2 Nilaparvata lugens | reverse complement strand
TGGTGTGGCCAGCAGTCCAGTGGTTTGTCTAACCAATCAGAACCATTCCACCACAGAGAATTATCAATTAGTTCATTAAGCAATAGTCCTCGACTAGCACAATCAGTTGGATTACATTCGGTTGACACATATCTGGATTGCTCTGTAGACAGGTGTTCCTGTACTTGACTTACACGATTTGCCACAAACCTAGCCCAACGATGAGGTGAAGACCGAATCCAACTCACTGCCACAGTTGAATAAGTCCAAGCTGCAATATAATCTATGTTATAATTTTTGAAAGCACTTCTTGAACTTCATGTAATATAATCTAGCTACTGGACAACCACACAAAGCTCCCATTTCTTCACTACCTCCACGGATGCTATATCATCCCAGTCACATCTCGATTGCCATAGATATTGAATTATACTCTGAATGTGAGCATGAAAGGTGTCAAATATCCTAATGGATCAAAAATTTGTGCTTAAGTTGATAAAACATTTCGTTTTGTAGCTTGACTGGATGGAACCATCACCCTGTAGAAGAGGTAGTAACCAATTGGATTCGATTGGAAGCCAAGAATTTTGATGGTTTTATCAGACTCCAAAGTGAAATCTTTTGCATCAATAGTGCAATGCTCTGGAGGGAGATATGATAGAATGGTAGAATGATTGCTGGCCCACTTTAGCAATTCAAATTTCCCTTTGCTTAACAATTTAGTAAGCTGCAGTGCTTGGTTGCTTCCATTGATGAGACTGATGTAACTATATCATCTGGTCTGGCTAGAGAATTCGAACTGTAGCGCTAAAATCCCAGACTGCAGTTCTGCCAATAGCAGCTTGTGTTTGCGCCAGCGCAGACCGTCCAGCTGTTTTTGGCCTTGTCGATGTTAAAAGCCCCAGTCTATCTTGTCTCGTTCCCGTTGTTGTGCAAGACAGAATTTGTATTTTGTCATGTAATTTCGATTGGAATTCCTTGTAAATAATTGTTTGAGTGTCATGTGTGTGAATTATGAATATAACAGCGTAAATAGTGTTGAATTGAGTTAATTTGAATCGGATTTGAATTTATAAAGAATCCAGTTTGAGCTTTGTTCGAAACACAGTGTATGGCCTGCAAGTTGAACGCGAAAAGGCAGCCCGGAAGCGAAAACCTGTCTTTTCCCCGATTTCATCCCACCCTGAACCTGACCAAAAACCTAATAAAGGCTTCAAAGGGCAAGTAGTCAAGACTGGGATAAATCTGGTGAGTTTTTGCTCTTTTTTATTGTTCATTAATGCAGAGTTTAACTGTACAAATAACCTGGCTCAAATTGAAGATTAATTTTGCCCCTTGTTTGTATTTGATAATTTAAATAGTAAATTACAGTCCTCTGGTAGCTCTAGCCTGAGCTTTGTTCAGAACATCATCCATGTAAGTAGAAAACCGTAAAGCCTCAGAAGCCGCAGGGAACATTTTTTCTTCATCTTCAATAAACTGATGTGTAGTACAAATGGCAAGAAATGGCGATGATGATACACCATACGACATAGTTGTTAGAGTAAACTCTTTCATTTCTTCTCCCTTTTCGGATTTTTTCCATTTTATTTCAACATTATCTTGTCTATCATCATCTAACTCTTCCAAATTTCGTTTCTCCCTTTCAAAAACATCTTCTCCAATTTCCTTTTTCGGTATGGGTCTTCCCATTGGTTTGATTTCATGTGGACTATGAATCACTTTTAACTCTTTCCTTAAATTACCGTTGATTGGTAAATAACTGTTGATGGCTATACCTTGTTTACCTGGAACTTCTTCTAAATTATCTCCCAATTCTTCTTCTCAAATCATGGAAAAATTTTCTCCAACATTAGTTTTACCTTCAAGATATCCCGATATCCCTCGTATTGTTTCCTTGGATGGTAATTCTACAATGTATCTACAGTATTCAAACGACAAACAGTTGATTTGTATATCTCCTCACAAGCCATTTCACTTCCCATAATTTTTTTGTCCTAGGTGGCTCTTCTATGACACCCAAAATCGCTTCACCAATCTTCTGAATTAGCATTGAAATACATGCACAGATTATTTGAGATAGTAGAACTCTTCTCTGATACCTTACCCATCAGGCAGTAGCCCCATACAGTTTCTAGGGCAGATGGTGTACCCGCTGGACCAATCACCTTTCTTCCAGTCAGAATGAAGGGGAAATATCAGCACCCAATAAAATATCAACCTCCTCTGAAAGGAAAATTCAGAATCTGCTAGCTCCAGTTCTTCAGTATGTGCCCAGTACACATTTTTTATCTGATTTGTAGCTGCTATTTTGTTGACTCCCAACGCAGTAATTTTTGATGGAGGGGAGTTCGGTATTTGAAATTCACAGTTAGTAATTCAACTGTCACTTCCAGTTTAGTATCAGATAATCCATAGATTGGCAAACTATGTGTTTTCTGTACCACTAAACCCAGTTTTTTCATGCATCACCTTGTAATGAATGACTCGGTGCTTGTACTATCTAATAATACTTTGACCTTATGATAACTGCCTTGATTACCTCGAACTCCCAATTTAACAGTTGGTAACAATACTAAGGAACTATTTACATTTGAAAATACTTTCTTAGCTGAGTCAGTAACAAATGTTTGATGGCTTTGATCAGCGACGTCGTGCACGTCTATCCTGCTCATTTGTTTATTACCGGCCAATGTGTTGTTTTTTCAACAGGCGCTGTCTCGGCTCTAAATGGAGGAGCGAATGATGACGCAAATTACAGTGACTGCACGGCTTCCTTCTTCTACAATCTCTAATAAAGTGCCCTGCCAAAAACAGCAGATACATAGTTTCCATTCTTTTACACGTTTTAATCTATCAGACGGTTCGAGATTCAAGAACACTTCACAATTTTTCAGTTCATGAGAATTATTACATTCAATACATTTCAACTCGTCCGATTCCGATTCAACAATCATAGCTGAAGCTTTGTGATTTCCCATAGTGGGTTTCGATTCCCCAAACTGCTTATGTGAGGAGGCTTCTGACGATGTAGATGATCCAAAAATCAGTGGATTTAGTAGCCTCTAAAATAACAGCTTCATCATTCAAAAATATTTGGAAGTTTTTCAAATCGGATACTGTTCCATTCCTTAGCAGTCTCTGCCACTTCTCTCTCAATTCTCAGTCAGTTTTTTACATGAGACAAATAATAACGGAATCGACCAGTCATAACTGCATGACCAATTGGTTTTAGTGCTGCAATACTCAGCTAAATGAGTGATGAATTTTCGTAGCGAGTCTGTTTGCTTATTAACTGCTAGCATATCAAAAATTGCTTGCAAGTATGCGTCAGTCAGCTTGTAAGAGTCATTGTAGCGATTCAATAATTTTTCCATGCCTCAGCATAATGATCACTTGTCAATGGGACTACAGAAATGACTGACAGTGCATCGCCTCTCAGTACAGACCGAAGATACATATGTTTTTGTATGTCAGCAATTTGACCATTATTATGAACCGTGGCTTTGAATAAATCTTCAAATTGTCTCCAAATTTTCAAATCGCCATCAAAAGTCATTGAAGGAAGCTCAGGTAGGGCAACTGACGAGATATTTCCAGTTGTATGTGAAGAAGCTACATTGGAAGAACTAATATTCAAATTTGTTTGAGTGGATGGTAAGGTTTCGAGAATAGCCTTGACATTGAAATATGTCTCATCAAATTGGCTCATCAGTTTTTCAAGTTGAGTTGTTTCCAATCGAGGATTTTGTTTGTTATAGTAGCTCTGCATCTTATCTATTCTATCATTGAACTCTACCTGGAGTTGATCTATATGCTCACCCATAACTTCTAATAAATCCTTCATTTTTATTTTGGATCTTTTTGACAGCTTCGGCAATTTCATAAATCCGTTTTATTTTACGAATTGATGCATCTCTTTCAAACGTCAAGTCTCGATAACACCCATAGTGAGGCGATAACAGTGAGCGCTCGTCGAGAGAGAAAGTGAGACAAAGAACCAAACAAGAATAGAGTGAGAACACGAGAGCAGGCGACACAATGGAACGAACAATGGCTAGCTTATCCAATCATACAAGCCATCCAATCATACACTCCAACTTATGCTCGGTAGAGAATGATCGGTTACAAGGCTGATAATACCATATCATACTCATTGGACAAACAATAACTGCTCTTAATAACGAAGTAACGACAATAATCAATGCAAATAACTGCAAGTATCCTTTGAAAAAAGTAACAGTTCCAGTTACTGTTACAGCTAGACGACGTATAAGTCTTTCTCTACCCATTGACACGACTGGCCAATCCAGCCTTGTGGCGCCAATGCAACAATCTTATGCAATAATACTACAACACAATTATTTACGAAAATATTACTTGTTCTACTCAATTTCCAACTCAAATTGAGACCAAATTTCTTAAGAATACCACAAATAAAGCGTATATTCATCTATGACGACAAAAACAAGCCATATACACAGAAAAACCAAGAATAAAATAGGCATAAAAAACGACAAACCTATTAGATGATATTTCAAACTTATGTCCTATTCAAATTCGATTAACAAATCAATCTGGACGGTTGGACCATGTTTATTCGACAAAGGCTGGCTCAAACAGCACTCTGGTTTGTGGACTGTATAAATTACATCGAGAACCTTTGGGGTTTGTCTGGCGTCGGGTAGTAAGTTGAACAATTAAATGGCTAAGTGCACAATAACATAGGCCTACCTTCATGTCCAAATCCTCCTTGCTTCTAGGATCCCGGGTCCAGGTCACGATACGAGATGAGACGACACTTGTAATAAATCACAATAAATCAATAGATCACTTCGCAAAATCGACATTACAAGAAGTGAGCTGTTCGATTGGCTGTCAATCGGCAACTGGCGGCGATTATGCTATGTGCATCACCCTTCAATTGCCCCCTCTACCACACAACGCCAGACAACAGAGCAACATTGATATAACATCCGAACAATCTGATAAAACTGAATTATTAGTTTTATCCAACGACAGAGAATGCTCAAACCTTTTTCTAATAGTGTTGTCCATTTTCTCATGATCATGGCACAAAGTAGAGGATTCTTTGCGGTTATGTCAATTTCCAAAGCTTTCAGTTCTTGAATATTCTCATTAAAAGAATCTACAAATTTTCTCATATGAGTAGAAGAGTGGTTGACAGTAGGTGAGTCGAGAACCTGATTCAAGTGCATAGTAATTAAACGCCGGGTGAATGGTAGCGTTCTTCTAGAAGATCATAAGCTACTTACTATAACTATAATTAGCATCAGTAATTGGCAAAGATTTCAAGAAATTCAGAGGTTCTCCAACACAGAACCCAACAAATACTGAATTTGACTACGTTTGACAATGCAGTATTAGCATGTATGCTCGAATCAAAATTGAGAGATCAGGATTGACAATGACAATTTTAAAACAAGTTAACACTGATAATAATAAACAAGCTGTGTTCAAAATATATTCAAGAGTTTCAAATTGTGAAAACAATATTAATTTTTATTGATTGAGCTTTGCCACACGCCGGTTTAACAGTACAATATAATGTCAAAATTAAGTTGATAGAATATTGCTCCATTCCAATGTCTATGCTAGTTGGCATAAAGTGTTGTTTTAGACTAGTATTGAGATAAACTATTAACACTGTGCTGATGATAGCTACTAACATGACTAAACATAATTCAACATAGAATAGCTAATTGTTTCAGCAGAAACATGAGCACAAACGAAACTTGTATTAATACTTGGAGTTGCACAATGTACTTGTATATCCATAAATCACTGATTCATATCATATTTGACCCACGAGGATCATGTTACCTTTTGGTATTGGGTTTGAGGATGAAAAAAGAATAATATTTCTAGAGCACATCAATGATTAAATAGAAAAGTTATGAATTGAGAAGATTTCTGAAGGACCAGCTTGACTATTCAAGTAATGAGGGATATAATAAAACAGGAATATTAAAAAATAGAGTGTAAAGTAATAATCATAGTTCACAGTACCTTGAGTCATTGTTGAAGTTCGTTGGTTTTCGATGATTTAACTGAATTATTCGTCTCCATGGCCATGTAAAGAAGACGCATAGTTCACAAGCACTGGGCACTTTTACTGGTGACACTTGTCTTGAGGTGTGAACAAAAATAACGATGTTCAACTAAATGAGGTTTTAACAAATAAGAAAATACTGAGTAGTGACTCTGAACGAAGCATTTACAAGAGGTAGGATGTGACCGACTCCATCTAGCAGAGGCGAGCAAGCGACTGGTACTAGGCCTAGCTAACCCCGGCAGATGTATACAACTAGAGCCCCGGGAGGATAGCACCGCGCAGGCGTACTATGAGAAGATTCATTCAAATTCATTTTTTTTTCATTCAAATTCATTTATTTGCCATAAAATAATACAGATTGATAAAATAAATATTTTAACTTACAAAATGGCACTACCGGCAAAGAAAACTTGTGCGCCGGCAGTGAGTTTGAGCAACTAGGTACAGCAAACATGTCAATAGAAAAAAGAGCTAATTCAAACCACTAGAATAAATAAAACTATGGGAACCAGGTCACATCTCAATACTTACAAACGATAAGACAAAGTAACAAAATCATAGTTTGATAGTCAACTTTCAGATAGTAAAGGGGGAAATAATTTGAATAAAACATGACAATGAAGAGTTGATGAATGCCTAGAGTTGAAATAGTTTGACTACAACATTTTCGGTCTTGATCCAGTTTTCAATTTTTGTTTTAAGTGCTTTAGAGGTTTTTATTTTTATAAAATGTTCTGGAATAATATTTATTACTTGATTTACTATGTAGTTGAATTGTCTTCTGCATATAGTTAAGTCAGTTCGAGGAACAATATATCTGTTTGCAGATCTGAAAATATAATTAGTTTGATGCAGTGTAGAGATATCTGTATGACTGCTGATATATTCAATTAGATTTCTAATATATAGCTGTCTGACTGTCATAACTCCAAATTCCAGAAAAAGTTGGTGACTAGGGTATCGTCTGGGCACTCCAAGGCTGCCTTGAGGATACCCTCTTGAATAACATTCAATTTTTAAAATGTGCATTGAAAGCGCCACCCCACACCCTAATTCCATACTGGAAGACTGACTGAGCATATGCTAGGTATACCATTCTACTTAGACCTTTGTCTTTGAGTGAGCTCAAATTATAAAATTTGTGGATCATAAATTCATTTTGCTACACATACTATTTATATGCTCATTCCATCTTAAATGAGGGTCCAGAGTGACACCTAAATACTTTGTTTTGGTCACGTTTTCTAAAACGGGACAAGGGCAAGGCAGTTGATTACGATTGCTACCGTTCTTGCCATACAGGCAATTTACATTGTGTACTCTTACTGCCTTTAATTGAAGTGTGATATCATCGGGTTGAGTTCTTGAGTTTGGTGAAAAAGTCATATGAACGCTCTTCGAGTAATTTAGTGTCAACGCATTTCTAACAAGCCACACTCTCACACCAGCTAGTCCGATGTTGGTTAAGGATATCACGTTGTCCCATGTAGTCCCCGTGAAAACCAATGCAGTATCATCAGCATACGACAAAACTCTACATCCCTTGATAGGAATTAATAGATCTTCATATAAACTAAAAATAAAATCGGAGAAAGAACTGTACCCTGGGGTAAGCCAAATCCTGTTGAAGTTACTTTGCTCTCTTTCCCACTCAGAGTTATAATTTGTATTCTGTTCCTTCAAATAACCAGCAATGAGCTTCAAGACCGGACCACGAAATCCATATTTTTCAAGTTTTTCAAGCAGGTTGATGTGTGGGACAGTATCGAATGCTTTGGCTAAGTCCAGAAACACAGCCAAAGATTTTTTGTTTGTGTTGAAATTAGATGTTATTTCTTTTACAAGTTCAGTCATGGCATCCTCAGTACTCTTATTTTCTTGGAAGGCATATTGATACTGGTTTATCAAACTGAACTTTTTTAAATATGAGACAACCTGTTTACGATTGTTTTATGATTGAGATCACGATGACTTATTAAAATACTGGCATTAGAATTACATTGTTGGCGGCCGTGTGGCACTAAAATATGAAACTAATACAAAATAAGTAGTGAGCTATTAATTCAGTATAATATTAGTTAACAGATATGCCAACCAATTCTATGAGTCATCGCTATATGATTGCCCCAGAATGACACCTTGTTTGAGCGTCGTGACGACCATAATTAGAGAGATAATAAAAATAATGGAAATTTCCAGAATTGTTCAACAAATCCTCTGCATCCTCTGCAGGAAAGTCAAAAGAATTATTATGATGACCGTGACCATTCGAATACAAATGCCAGACATATCAATAAAAGTCACAATAAATATTAAAACCCGCCACCATATTTTATCAAATAAGCACAAACTATACCTTGAAACATGCAACCTCAACAAACACACAACAAGACCTGCTGATTACAGAAACTATACACCACTCAATCAATTATGAAACAATTATATAATAGAACAGGCAACACTAACAAATTCACAAAATGAACAAACTCACCACTGTAATACCCCGCACCAAATACAGAAGCCCACCATGCTCCACGACCATCAAGTAAGCATCAATCCTCCCTGAGCTTCATATTTCCCCCCAAAGAA
This sequence comes from Nilaparvata lugens, assembly GCF_014356525.2. Lineage (NCBI taxonomy): Eukaryota > Metazoa > Arthropoda > Insecta > Hemiptera > Delphacidae > Nilaparvata > Nilaparvata lugens. The sequence goes on along the minus strand of NC_052512.1, from coordinate 484,873 downwards.
TCACTACCGGCCACAATCCCACAACAAGAACCGATCTACTACCATAATGCCCAAATCCCATTACTATAAGAAAATGCAAACGGCCGCCAAGAAGAGCAACCAGCCACCAAAGAACACCAGGATGCTGTGAAGGAATTGCCTAATATGAAACCTACATGCAATATACTGCCTTTGCATGCCACACCCACACATCAATGGACCCCCCCCCCACTGCAGCATGCCAAAGACCCCTTGGAGGACCAGGACGGATTACAGGAACGAAGGAGCATCCACCGCAAGGCCTGGAGAAGAAAGCGATGAGGAAGGAACCATGCACGCAGATACCGTCCCAACGCCCGGTTCAAGCAGCCGAGGAGGACACCGGACGACCAACACCAGGATGGAATGCATGCGGGGACCGACGGCATTCATCTGCGGCACATAAAATTCAAAACAGCTGCCTATGAGTGTGACCACTACTGGGGAAAAAACGAACGGAATGAAACTGCTACAAATGGTTGCTGCCTGGATGGAAACAAGAGAGAATATGGTATGAAATTATTGGATGATGAAGAAATATGCTTTATAAAATTGAGGAAAGGAAGAGTGGTTCATTGAGAGAAAGGCTGAATGCTTTGATTTATTGTTTTGTGTTTCTTGTATTTAGGGCAATGATATTAATTAAAAGTTGTGATGGAAAGGTGATGAAGAAGACTGTATTGTTATTGAATGTATTTATCATTGATTGGAAATCTTGCATTATAAAATTGTTTGTCGATATGATTGTAGGTGTTGATAAAGAAACTATGTGGATATTATTAAAAGAAAATAAACAGAAAGCTTTGGATCAATTATGAGGAATTATTATTAAAGGAGCAAGGGGTTATTTGAATCAGTATACCAGATTTCGGGGCTTTAAATCTTTGAAGGATAAATTATCAATAAGAGGACGGCTTCATCTATCAATATCAACAAGCATAGCAGCTAACCTAATCCAACATATCAACGTTCACAGCAACACAACACAAGAAGAAACCAGATAGCCTCAAAAATTTTACAAATCGTATCATCGAATTTGAAGCAAATATGATAAGAATGCAAATAAAAACAATATTATCAGCCATATACTGACCTACCTAAATAAATTCAATAGTGGATCTTTGCCTCATGTCACCAAATTCGTATTCAATCTGCCCAAGCTGATAGAAACCTGCAACAAATCAGGTAACAATTTTAAATTATTTGTTTTCTTCCTATTTATCAATTAAAAAAGGCCACAAGGTAGGATTATTGAAATAAAGTGAGATAATTACCTCTAAATGTGAAAAAAATTGTCAAAAGGAGGAAACCGTTTGAACTAGTGTAGTGCTTGTTCAATTTGTGTCCAGTGAAAGAGCAGAGCAGTGATTGACGGAATCTAGCTTCTATAGTGCAGTCAATAAGTGTACATATTAATTGAACAATAGCAGTAAGAGTTCCTAATTAGAAATTCACTGTTCAATTTTTCAAGTAGTAATTTAGGATGGAAAAGATTAGCTCATTAGTCTTTAGACTAGATGGCTATAGTATTGACCAAAAGAAAAAAAATGTTAAAAATTTCAAAAGTTAAGTTAACTGTGATCAAGCGATGGTAAATTGTGACGTATTGAAAGAGAATGGAAGTTGTAGACTAGCAAATGCCTACTAGAATCAAAGCCAATAGATGTTATCGACCAGCTGATAGAAAGATAAAATTAGTTTTTGGTAATTATATGTATTATCTCGGTATTCAATTAATGTTTATATATATATTTATTTAGATGTTTTATATTTATTATTATCATTATTAGAATACCCTATTTCACCCTCTAGGTTACCTAATAATTGCGGAGTATTGCTACAACGCGGACTAGCTACAGTCGGATATGGGTCGGGGTCAGTAGCCGTACTGACAGGTGGAGTTATCGGACCTACACTTCTCCCTCTATCATGACTCTTTACCCTCTGCTTCTTTCGAGAGATTTTTAATTTCAGGAAAAGAGTATTGTCCGTGCCATTGTTACAATGAGGAATACAGGGTGGGTGTTAAGGGAGATTAAGATAACCCTATACAAGGGAACGGATCTGAATATCAGATCCCTACAAATAGTTCTATTTATGAATGTAGTACACAATCTGAACCAACTGCGAATTGACGGCGAGCAAGCTGTACCTGCAAGCCCAGAAAGAGGTTTTTCTATGGGGTTCAAGGGGAGGAAAAGTCACCTTTCAACCAGTTCTGAAGATGACAAACAACATGTCGAAACGTATATTGTCTCTGATAGAAAGTGAGTGTTCCCATTCTGAAAGTGTTCCCATTTTGAGTTTGAATCAATAGTGGGAGAGCAAATGGATTCACAACATAGTAGGCTGATTAATTCCAGGTTTCATAATTTTCAATCAGTTCCATTCTTACTTGATTACTGACTTGTGTTTCCAAATTTGTTTCTTTTGTGGATGAATGAAGTCTGTTGTCTGAATTGATTGAGCTGATGAGCAAAACAGTAATGTAAAGCTCTTATATTCCTGACACTGATTCAATTGAGTTCTACTCTTTTTCACGTGGATTTATGTATTGGAATAATTTTTAAAGCTCTTTCATCAAATATGTGGGAAGTCATTGTACTGGTCAAAGTCTACAGCTTATTGGTTTCTCATGTTGATTGTGTAAGTAATATAAAAAATCTTTTTTTTTACCTTCTAATTATTCATTACAGTTGTTCTTTGAACAGTGGAATTCTCATGATTACGAACCACAGCCTCCTCTCATATCCACTGACTCATCATCAGAGTGAACTCTGTCCTGTCGAGATGTTTCTTGTGTCAGAGAGATATCAGTGTCAAAACAGCCAATGGCTCATTGAATTGGCGTTTTGACAATGCTAATCATCTGTTGTAAAGAACTATAACCAGAAGATAATTCCCTAGAATACATAGTAGGGTGGGCCGAAAAAATATGTTTTTTTCGAGGTTGTAATACCTCGCAAAAGTGTCTCTTTTGGAAGGGAAGAGAATGAAATAAAACAATTAAAATAGGTTGACATCTTCCGGTCGCGCATGGGCGCTAAAGTTTGTTAGAAATAAAAGAAACTAAATTTTTCAGATTTATTTTTAAACTTCAATTCTATTTCTGTGTTGTAATAGGTGGAAAATACTTTTAAGTATTTAGGTGGAAAATACTTGTAAGTATTTAGGTGGAGAATACTAATAAGTATAGCTTAAAATCATTGTGATTTTTTCATTCAGGTTAGGCAATATCTACCGGTGGCGCATGGAGCCTAAAATTTGCCAAAATATAAAATATCAATTAATATATGTGAAACTAACAACTAACAATCAGGTTTTTTTTTCGAATTAAATCAAATGCCGTTCAACTCCCTCAGCCAGAGCACAGCCTCCTCATCCGTCAGGTGCAATCTAGGCAACCCTCCAGGGAAATGATACAATGACATGATGAACAATGTGGTCCATGGTTTGAGTCTCTCCGCACTCGCATTGAGTGACTCTGAAAATCCCCAATATGCATGCACTTATAGCATCTTCCTGGCCATTCTTGACCTGTTTAGGCAACAACGCACTGCTGTCGGGCAACTCAAATCCAGGAACTCTGCTGCCTGGATCAGACACAAGCTCTTTATTTTTCCACCTCCTGAGATTCCCACATACCAGATCATTATGTGCCAGATTGGCTTTCTGGATTTAAGGTGCAATTCAGCAGGAGAATCTGGATGTAGATCCATATGTATTGGGAGTGTTAGCATTGTACCAATCTTCGTCACCTCCCTTATAGCAATCTCTTCTAGTTGTGGGGGTGGGATGTGACTGAGAACTGGGAGCAATTGGTTTCTGTTTGCATCGAATAATCAGTGACCATGCGCATTGCACTATTTAGCACTGTGTCCACCAGATGAGTATGGCAGCTTCTCATCCAAACAGGGGCACCATACTCTGCAGCACTGTAGACAAGCGCCAAAGCTGCAGTTCTGAGAGTGTTTGCACTACTGCCCCAAGATGATCCAGCTAGCTTCTGCAACAAGTTCAACCTGGTTGTTATTTTCTTTTTCACTTCCCCAGGTGCCCACGAGAAGTGAGAGTTTTGTCCAGGGTGATCCCCAGATGAGGGGATGAGGGTTTGCCTGAATTACTGTGCCACAGAAGTTCACTGTGGGAGCTGCATTAGACTGCTCATTATTCAGATGGAATGAGGTTGGCTTGTCTTGCTTGGATTTGGTTTGAGGCCCCAGTACTGCAGGTAACTTGTCACTTTGTTGATGTCACTTTGGAGAATATCCCCTGTTCCCTCAATAGTGGTTGCCTGTGCTGCCAGGGCGATGTTCATGCATACATGAACTTGCGGCCCTGGTTATTGGAATGTCTGATGTATAAATATTGAACAGTACTGGAGATGGGAGAGACCCCTGCAGGACTCCATTGTTCAAGACTTTTTTGCTTATTCCATCTCCAAGATGCACTCTGAAAGACCTGTTGATCAGATACTGTCAAACAATTGGACAAGTATTGCATCTGAACATCTTTCCCAACTTCAGCAGCAGGCCTGACTTCCAGACAGTATCAAAGCTGCAGACAGGTCATGAGAACAGCTGATGTAAGCTTCCGCTGGTAACCCCTCTCAATGTGCATGGTGAGAGCCAACACCAGATCAGTACAACTCCTATTAGGCGAAACCCTGCCTGTTCAGCTGGAAGAAACTCCTCCACAGTGGAAACAATGCGTGCCAACAGTATCCTTTCAAGGAGTTTGAAAAGTGTGCAAAGGAGTGATATTGACCTATAGTTTTTGCATTGTCAGGCTCCTCTCCTGGTTCCAGCAGCGCAATTATCTTTGACTCTGTCCATTCAGGAGGGAGCTTGCAGCTTACAATCACCTTTGTGAAGAATTCTTAGAGCCATTTCACAGCCCTTTCACCAAGGTGTGTCACAAATTCAGGGAGTTATGACATCTATGCCTGAGCATTGTTGATTCGGACTGTTTTAATAGCAGTGGCAACTTCATCCTATGCACAGCTCTTACAGCAGAGGACAGTTTCCCGTTCTGGCTGATAGCTCTCTCATTCGCCTTCTGACTTTGTTCTTGGCATTCTTACCGATTTTTAGTTTACTGTTGTCCTTCAGGGTTTTTGCTACACTGTAATAGTAGTAGTAGTAGTAGTAAAAATGACTTTATTGATGATTCAAACATATTACAAAAAATGAAATTCATATAAAGAAATAGCAAAAACTAAATAAAACACCTTTAACATAATAAGAAAAAACAAGACATTATTATGGCATAACCTGTAAGGCTGTCTGCCAGGAGTCGGTTTTAATAGTTGAATTTTCTATTAAATCTTTTCTAAGTTTAAGAGCCATTTCAAGAAACTCGTCAATTTTCCCCAATCTTTCCCATTTAGCCACTCAACTACTTCTGCCTCAGTGAGTACATATTTACCTAAGTATACTCTACGAACCCCCTAACATCGGGCAAGCCCCCATAAAGTGAAGCATATCCTCTATCTCGCCCCTGTTACATAATGAGCATCGCCATTGTGTTTCTTCTGCCGTGCGAAAAATGAGGTGGAAAAGAGACCCCCTAGCTTAACTAATAAACTTATCTTCCTCCTATCAAAATGACCTTCAAGATAAGATCTACTATCGTTCTGCCGCTCTAACCGTTAACAATCCGTGAAACTGGGCTTCATTCATCCTTCGTACCCACTCAGCTCTCATTTTCCTCTTTCATTTTCTCACACAAATAACTAAATTCATTCCTCCATTCACTCTTTTCATTCAAACATCTTACTAGATTACACCCAAATTCATCATCCCATCTCCTCCATTCCTTGTACCATGAAATCTTACTTATTAATACTTTCTCTGCTAATACTCTAGGCAGCCTTCCTCGGGCATTTCATAACTATTCTAAAAAAAATTCCACGTGTAACTTTATTATAATAAGAAAATTGGTTCAATCCAGTTCTAAGTGAACTATGTAATTGGGAGTCGATTGCGGTACATAAAAAGTTTTTAGCAAAATATCTTGGCAAGGTTTCTAGAACATCATAGTTTTTACACCCCAGACCTGTGCTCCATATGTTGCCACTGTTCTTACTACTGCTCTATAAACTTTCCACTTCACCTTCATATCTATGTTATTGTTAGCAATGAGTTTCGCCAGACCCATTCATTCCAAATTTTGCTAGTGACGTTTGCTCTCTAATATGTTCGGCAAATGATAATCTTGATGTTAGGATAACGCCCAAATATTTGTACCTGTTCACCACTTCTATCTCCTCACCACCTAGATACCATTTCTCATGCTCCGCCAAGCGTCCTCCCTTCCTAAACACAACTATTTTAGACTTTCCTCTATTATCACCAGACCCCACCTTTCACAAAACACTGGATATCATCAACCATTCTCTGCAAAGCCTTTGGTGTAGATGCTAATAAAACTAAATCATCCGCATACAGCAGAACCTTCACGTTTAAATCATCCAACCAGATTCCCTCCCTTAAGCTATCACTCAAATCATTAATAAACAAGGAGAAGAGCAACGGGGACATCAAGCACCTTGTTTTAATCCGCATGTTGTCTCGAAAAAATTCGACATCTTTTTCCACACCAATACTGGCCTTTGTGTCTACGTACAACTAGAAATAATTCTAATAACTGGTCTGACAAGCCCATCGCATAAAGTTTCTGTATGAGCGCTACTCTATCAATTTTATCATACGCGGATTTCAAGTCTACGAAAAAAATACATTTTCTTCCCTCTACCTTTAAGTTTCAAGTTAATTATACTAACAGGTTGAAAATATTGTCAGCAGTCGAATATCCCTTTCGGAAGCCTGCCTGATACTCACATAACACTCTATTTACGTTCACCACCTTTCTAGTCTTCCAAGCATCACCCCTGCAAACCATTTAGCAATCGAGTTTACAAACGAATCCCTCTATAGTTTTCTACATCTGATAAATCACCTTTTTTGAATATGGGGAAAATAACTGTTTCACTAAAACAACTTGGTATTTCTGCGTTTTGGAGTATAATATTGAATAGCGACAAAATAATATCCAACAGTTCAACGGGAGCTTTCTAAAAAAATTCTATCGGTATTCCATCCGTACCAGGGCTTTTCCATATTTACCTCTTTCCAGCGCTACCTTTAACTCATCCCTTCCTATAATTGCATCCAAGATCTCACTCCTATTGCTAGGGCCCACATGTACCTCAATACCTTAGAGCCTCTGCTGTAACTGGCGCTCAAAAAATCCTATCCACTGTTCGGTGTTATTCCATTACTAGTTAACCTTCTTGATGATTTAAATAACTCACAGTTTCCCAAAAGTTTTGGAGTCTCTTACATTAGCAATTTTTCTGCCGCATCTTGATAATACTTCTTTTTTTATTATCGCACAATAATTATAATTACATTTTAATTCTAAATATGTACGTCTGGTGATCTCGGAATTACTTTTTCTAAACAAATTTAACATTTTAAAACACCTCACTCGCGCTCTTTCACACTGCCAATCATACCACAACTGTTTAAATTTACCATTCACTCTATTACTCTCCCGCTGTGCATTCATACTCTCCTTAATTATTGCAAGTATTCGATTTGTAGCGCATTCAACATCACTAACCTCAATCACATCTGATTCATTCAATTATTTCTTATACGCTCTTGATACTGTCGCTCTATATTTCCTGGCCAACCATACCTCGGTAGCGGCAACAAATAATCCTCATTCACTCGCAGCTCACTGACAATGACTTCTACCTCTACAGGGAAATGATTTTTTGCTACACTGTTTGAAGTGACTTTTGGCTTGATCGGGGTCATTTGAGATGCTGCACCTAGGCAGCAGATGAGGGACCAGGCCTTCCCACTGGAATGTATAATCCATATTTGCTGTGACCTCCCTCCACTGTTCAAGCCATCCATTTCCCTTTGAGAAAGAAATTCTTTGATGAGGCTATCTGCAGCCTCCTGGTCACCAGTTTCCTCAACTTTCTTCAATAGCTCTCTACACTTCTTAAACCAGCATGAGATGTAATTTCTAGTGAATCCCTTGTGAATTAACTTTTTGGCTGATGCCATGATAAGGCCAACCAAATAAGGATAGTTAGAGACTTCACGCTTTATGCGGCTGATGTTCTCCTCAATGTAGTCTTGAAACTTTGACCAGTCTGCCTTCTTCAGGTTCCAATGGGCAACTGGATGGCCACCTGCTATTGGGATTGATATTCCAATGTTTATCACAGATGGGCGGTGCTGATAGTGAGGAAAATCATTCAACACAATACGATCTGATGGGATTGGGCTTCCATCCTGGCAGGTGAACACATAGCATAGATCTGGATTTGTCTCAGTGTTCCAACGACATGACCTGAAAGTTTCCTTCTGCTTTGCATCATTCAGCAAATGTAACCTGTTGGCATTAGCCCAGCTCATCAATGCCTCTCCTGTCTCGTTCACCATGGGATAGCCCCAGAGCACATGTTTGGAGTTGAAATCACCAGTGAAAACTGCCTTTGAATCAGAGGCTGGAAGCCTACTAGGGGGGCAGGTACGGGAGGGTGGTCTATAGATGTTATATATTATGCTGATATCCCCTACTTTGCTGACAATACAATTCTCATCATTGATGTCACTGACGAGGTTTGGTTTGATATATCTGATCTGATATATGTAGCAAGGCCATGCTTGGGATGGGAGTTGGCATCGATTAGTGTAAATCCAGGCAAAGATATTCTCACCTGATGATCTATGTCAACATGGGTCTCCTGTAAGGCAACAACATCAATTCTGTGTTCTTTTGTGAGCCTGGAGAGTACCTCTTTCTTAGCTCTTGGAATACCTTCTACATATAGTTGGAAAATCCTTGAGCTACTGTCAACTTCAAGATGGGCATCATGGTTCTGAGAAGAACTGATATTCTCTGCTATTTTTCTCTTCCTAACTCTAAATGTACCACTGCGGTTGCCGGGAGGCCGTTTATGACGTTTGGTACCTTATTGCTGTCCATTTCATTTGATCAAAAAACAGATGACATGTACGCAGACAGCCTCGCTCTATACTGTAATATACAACCATTGCTAATCTACCGACCAATACCAACACCACCACTTGACGTTTATTAGGACACAGAAGTAGTTGTTTGTCCTATGCATATGTTATTGCCTGTCGACTATGGGATGTATTTGATTTAGTTCCCCAGATGCAAGTTTCCATCCTGCATCTGGGTATCCAGGCGCACCACAAGGAGGCGCTTCCAGCTTTTGAAAGAGATGTTATGGATGTAATTTTGGAGAGACCTAAAGCTGGGGGTCCTTTTGGCTTTTGTCAACCACCTAGAATGAGATAAGTGTCCTGGATCTCAGGCAGCCAAATCTTCTCCACAAATACCTGACTCAATTGCACCAGAAATATAGAGTAAATATTGCTGATCCTTACTGAGTACTTGTCTGTCTATTCCATGGATTTCACAGTCAATGATCTGGAAGGCAACTACTGTACTGGGAACTTTTCACAGTTAGATAACTTTCCACTCTGAGTAGATCTTTGCCCACACCTGTCTCTATCAGAGTTCCCAGTGTCGCTCTGGGCCGGCTAAACTCAGTCGGCGACTGTGGAGGGCCGCGGCAGGGGACGGGAGTCTTGGTGGGGCGTCCGTCAACCACCCTCGTTCGGGTTGGGAGTTGAAACAGGGTCTTGAGTGCTTTGGAGAAATGTTTCCCTCTTTTAGGAAAGAGGGGCCGTGCTTTCGCACTGCCAAACAGGGTTGGTCGCGGAAAGAAGGGAACAGGAACCTTGCGGTGTTAGTCTTGAGAAAAGGCTTCGTGTCGGGATTAAGTCTTAGTCCTTGGGCACCGGGTGTCTTCCCTGGGTCCGGGTTGGACGCGGAGCTCTGGTAAAGGCCTTCCCTGGCCTTCCCAGAGGTCCTCTTACGCTTCCGCACTGGATCAGTGCGCCGCGGTGGCTCACGCTCTGGACTTCCCTAAGTCCTACTTGCCGGGCACCAGCTGTCCTCCTGGGGTCCGGATCGTCCGCGGAGTTGCAGGAAAGGTTTTTCCACACCTTCCTAGATGTCCTTTCTCGATCCCGCACGGGGTTAGTGCGCTGCGGCGGCCAGCACTCTAGACTTCCCTAAGTCCTACTTGCCGGGCACCAGCTGTCCTCCTGGGGTCCGGATCGGCCGCGGAGTCGCGGGAAAGGTTTTTCCACACCTTACTTGATGTCCTTTCTCGATCCCGCACTGGATTAGTGCGCTGCGGCGGCCAGCACTCTGGACTTTCCTAAGTCCCACTTGCCGGGCACCAGCTGTCCTCCTGGGGTCCGGATCGGCCGCGGAGTTGCGGGAAAGGTTTTTCCACACCTTCCCAGATGTCCTCTCTCGATCCCGCACTGGATTAGTGTGCTGCGGCGGCCAGCACTCTGGACTTTCCTAAGTCCTACTGGCCGGACACCAGCTGTCCTCCTGGGGTTCGGATCGGCCGCGGAGTCATGGGAAAGGTTTTTCCACACCTTCCTAGATGTCCTTTCTCGATCCCGCACTGGATTAGTGCGCTGCGGCGGCCAGCACTCTGGACTTTCCTAAGTCCCACTTGCCGGGCACCAGCTGTCCTCCTGGGGTCCGGATCGCCGCGGAGTTGCGGGAAAGGTTTTTCCACACCTTCCCAGATGTCCTCTCTCGATCCCGCACTGGATTAGTGCGCTGCGGCGGCCAGCACTCTGGACTTTCCTAAGTCCTACTGGTTGGACACCAGCTGTCCTCCTGGGGTCCGGATCGGCCGCGGAGTTGCGGGAAAGGTTTTTCCACACCTTCCCAGATGTCCTTTGTTGATCCCGCACGGGATTAGTGCGCTGCGGCGGCAAGCACTCTGGACTTCCCTAAGTCCTACTTGCCGGGCACCAGCTGTCCTCCTGGGGTCCGGATCGGCCGCGGAGTCGCGGGAAAGGTTTTTCCACACCTTCCCAGATGTCCTTTCTCGATCCCGCACTGGATTAGTGCGCTGCGGCGGCCAGCACTCTGGACTTTCCTAAGTCCTACTTGCCGGGCACCAGCTGTCCTCCTGGGGTCCGGATCGGCCGCGGAGTCGCGGGAAAGGTTTTTCCACACCTTCCCAGATGTCCTTTCTCGATCCCGCACTGGATTAGTGCGCTGCGGCGGCCAGCACTCTGGACTTTCCTAAGTCCTACTTGCCGGGCACCAGCTGTCCTCCTGGGGTCCGGATCGGCCGCGGAGTCGCGGGAAAGGTTTTTCACACCTTCCTAGATGTCCTTTCTCGATCCCGCACTGGATTAGTGCGCTGCGGCGGCCAGCACTCTGGACTTTCCTAAGTCGCACTTGCCGGGCACCAGCTGTCCTCCTGGGGTCCGGATCGGCCGCGGAGTCGCGGGAAAGGTTTTTCCACACCTTCCTAGATGTCCTTTCTCGTTCCCGCACTGGATTTGTGCGCTGCGGCGGCAAGCACTCTGGACTTTCCTAAGTCCCACTTGCCGGGCACCAGCTGTCCTCCTGGGGTCCGGATCGGCCGCGGAGTCGCGGGAAAGGTTTTTCCACACCTTCCCAGATGTCCTCTTGCGCCTCGATGTCCCACTGGTGGTCTACCAATGGGGAGTCAGGTTTCGACCAAACCTGACGTGTCACCGTTGGTCGAGACTGGTATCCCGTCGTCTAACAGGTTAAATGTCGTTCAACACTCGCCCAAACGAGTGTATAGCAGTGGAGTTCACCGTGTTGGAGGCTAATCGTCTTTGGCCTCAACACAACTCCCGGTCGCTGAAGAAATCGGAGTTCACTTAGTACAAGACGTACTGTGACGTTGCTAGCTGCTCGCTGCCTCCTTCTCACCTCTCTCGACCGCTCGACTTGGCTCTCCGAACTTGACTGCCTCCTGCTAGCCTTTCCCGAGCCTTCCTCGGTGACCAAGAGGGAGAGGAGAGAGGATGCGCAGCACCGCTGAGCGGTAGGCCAGTGGCTGGCTTGAACGTTGACCCCTCAGATTCTATGAAAGATAGCCGAGCGTCAAATAAATGAGCCCTAAATTCAATTCCTTTCTCTAGTTACGATATACATCGTGACACACTGTTCCTACCAAGGGGAGGGGGGGGAAGAGAGGGGTTGGAGAGGGGGGGGGTGAGGATGGAAGGGGTAAACGGCAGACAGAATGTCCCAAATGCCTGAGTACATTCTGCCACCTCTCTGCCGTTCATCATAGACCGAACACAAACTGGGCGCCAGGTTGACTCCTCGCCAACCGGTGGTGGTGCATCGGCACCATCCGAAGAAATGAGCAAGCTATCTGGCCTGATCCTAGGCCTAGCTTCAGAGAAGATCTTGAAGATCTGCGCCGTGCTTTCGCACTGCGTTGAGACGCCGTGTTCGCACACTGCAAGAGACCGCCGTGCTTCCGCACTGCGATGGGGGACGCCATGCTTTCGCACTGCAAGAAGCGCCATGCTTTCGCACTGCAAAAGACCGCCGTGCTTCCGCACTGCAATGGGGGACGCCGTGTTTGCACACTGCAAGAGACCGCCGTGCTTCCGCACTGCGATGGGGGACGCCGTGCTTTCGCACTGCAAGAAGCGCCGTGCTTCCGCACTGCAAAAATAAGGACGCGGTGCTTTCGCACTGCAAAAGGAATGCCATGCTTTTGCACTGCCCGGGGCGCCGTGCTACCGCACTGCCAGGTACGCCATGCTTTCGCATCACGAAAAGGACGCCGTGCTCCCGCACTGCAGAGTTGCCGTGTTTCCACACTGCCGAGGACGCCGTGCTTCCGCACTGCAGAAGAGAGTCGCGGTGCTCTCGCACTGCCAGGAGGGGCGGGTAACACAAGAAACGAGGTGAACAACACCTCGGACAGGTTCTGAGAACCTAAATAGCATTGCAAGGGAAACGCTGTGCTTCCGCACTGCAATGAGTCGCCGTGCTCTCGCACTGCAAAAATAAGGACGCGGTGCTTTCGCACTGCAAAAGGAACGCCGTGCTTTCGCACTGCCCGGGGCGCCGTGCTTCCGCACTGCCAGGAACGCCATGCTTTCGCATCGTGAAAAGAACGCCGTGCTCCCGCACTGCAGAGTTGCCGTGTTTCCACACTGCTGAGGACGCCGTGCTTCCGCACTGCAGATGAGAGTCGCGGTGCTCTCGCACTGCCAGGAGGGGCGGGTAACACAAGAACCGAGGTGAAGAACACCTCAGACAGGTTCTGAGAACCTAAATGGCATTGCAAGGGAAACGCCGTGCTTCCGCACTGCAATGAGTCGCCGTGCTCTCGCACTGCAAAAATGAGGATGCGGTGCTTCCGCACTGCAAAAGGAATGCCATGCTTTCGCACTGCCCGGGGCGCCGTGCTTCCATACTGCCAGGAACGCCATGCTTTCGCATCGCGAAAAGGACGCCGTGCTCCCGCACTGCAGAGTTGCCGTGTTTCCACACTGCCGAGGACGCCGTGCTCCTGCACTGCAGATGAGAGTCGCGGTGCTCTCGCACTGCCAGGAGGGGCGGGTAACACAAGAAACGAGGTGAACAACACCTCAGACAGGTTCTAAGAACCTTAGTAGCATTGCAAGGGAAACGCCGTGCTTCCGCACTGCAATGAGTCGCCGTGCTCTCGCACTGCAAAAATAAGGACGCGGTTCTTTCGCACTGCAAAAGGAACGCCGTGCTTTCGCACTGCCTGGGGCGCCGTGCTTCCGCACTGCCAGGAACGCCATGCTTTCGCATCGCGAAAAGGACGCTGTGCTCCCGCACTGCAGAGTTGCCGTGTTTCCACACTGCCGAGGACGCCGTGCTTCCGCACTGCAGATGAGAGTCGCGGTGCTCTCGCACTGCCAGGAGAGGCGGGTAACATAAGAAACGAGGTGAACAACACCTCAGACAGGTTCTGAGAACCTAAGTAGCATTGCAAGGGAAACGCCGTGCTTCCGCACTGCAATGAGTCGCCGTGCTCTCGCACTGCAAAAATAAGGACGCAGTGCTTCGCACTGCCGAGTCGCCGTGCTTCCGCACTGCCCAGGACGCCGTGCTTCCGCACTGCAGGTGAGAGCGCCGTGCTTTCGCACTGCCGGGGAACGCCGTGTCACACTTGCAGGGCACTGCCGGGAAGTGTCGTGCTTCGCACTGTACATAAATGGACACCGTGCTTTCGCACTGCAGAGTCGTCGTGTTTTCACACTGCAAAAGGACGCCGTGCTTTCGCACTGCAGGTAAGAGTCGCAGTGCAGGAGCACGGCGTCCTCGGTAGTGTGGAAACACGGCAACTCTGCAGTGCGGGAGCACGGCGTCCTTTTCACGATGCGAAGCATGGCGTTCCTGGCAGTACGGAAGCACGGCGCCCCGGGCAGTGCGAAAGCATGGCATTCCTTTTGCAGTGCGAAAGCACCGCGTCCTCATTTTTGCAGTGCGAGAGCACGGCGACTCATTGCAGTGCGGAAGCACGGCGTTTCCCTTGCAATGCTATTTAGGTTCTCAGAACCTGTCTGAGGTGTTGTTCACCTCGTTTCTTGTGTTACCCGCCCCTCCTGGCAGTGCGAGAGCACCGCGACTCTCATCTGCAGTGCGGAAGCACGGCGTCCTCGGCAGTGTGGAAACACGGCAACTCTGCAGTGCGGGAGCACGGCGTCCTTTTCGCGATGCGAAAGCATGGCGTTCCTGGCAGTGCGGAAGCACGGCGCCCCGGGCAGTGCGAAAGCACGGCGTTCCTTTTGCAGTGCGAAAGCACCGCGTCCTTATTTTTGCAGTGCGAGAGCACGGCGACTCATTGCAGTGCGGAAGCACGGCGTTTCCCTTGCAATGCTATTTAGGTTCTCAGAACCTGTCCGAGGTGTTGTTCACCTCGTTTCTTGTGTTACCCGCCCCTCCTGGCAGTGCGAGAGCACCGCGACTCTCTTCTGCAGTGCAGAAGCACGGCGTCCTCGGCAGTGTGGAAACACGGCAACTCTGCAGTGCGGGAGCACGGCGTCCTTTTCGCGATGCGAAAGCATGGCATACCTGGCAGTGCGGAAGCACGGCGCCCCGGGCAGTGCGAAAGCATGGCATTCCTTTTGCAGTGCGAAAGCACCGCGTCCTTATTTTTGCAGTGCGGAAGCACGGCGCTTCTTGCAGTGCGAAAGCACGGCGTCCCCCATCGCAGTGCAGAAGCACGGCGGTTTCTTGCAGTGTGCAAACACGGCGTCCCCCATTGCAGTGCGGAAGCACGGCAGTCTTTTGCAGTGCGAAAGCATGGCGCTTCTTGCAGTGTGAAAGCATGGCGTCCCCCATCGCAGTGCGGAAGCACGGCGGTCTCTTGCAGTGTGCAAACACGGCGTCTCAACGCAGTGCGAAAGCACGGCGCAGATCTTCAAGATCTTCTCTGAAGCTAGGCCTAGGATCAGGCCAGATAGCTTGCTCATTTCTTCGGATGGTGCCGATGCACCACCACCGGTTGGCGAGGAGTCAACCTGGCGCCCAGTTTGTGTTCGGTCTATGATGAACGGCAGAGAGGCGGCAGAATGTACTCAGGCATTTGGGACATTCTGTTTGCCGTTTACCCCTTCCATCCTCACCCCCCCCCTCTCCACCCCTTCTCTTTTTCCCCCCTTCCTCTTAGTAGGAACAGTGTGTCACGATGTATATCGTAACTAGAGAAAGGAATTGAATTTAGGGCTCATTTATTTGACGCTCGGTTATCTTTCATAGAATCTGAGAGCGCCGTGCTTTCGCACTGCCGGGGTCACACTTGCAGGGCACTCTCGCACTGCCAGGAGGGACAACACAGGGCACACAAAACACACAAAACACAAAAACACAAAAAAAAAACACAAAAACACAGAAACACAAAAACACAGAAACATATCGCCGGGCTTTCGCCCTGCAGGCCGTGCTTGCGCACTGTGTGCCGTGTTTTCACACTGCCGCGGTGTTCCCACACCGCGAAGGTGTGCGTCCGCGTAATGACAATCCAGACACTCACTGACCGATGTGTCATGCTTGCGCACGACGTTCGGACGAGTTCGCAATCTGGCTGCAGTGTTCCCACACTGCCTTGGTCAAGCTCGCGCACTACCTTTGCCGGGCTTTCGCCCTGCGGTCCGGGCTTTGGCCCTGCATGCCGTGCTTGCGCACTGCGTGCCGTGCTTGCGCACTGCGTGCCGTGCTCGCGCACTGCGTGCCGTGCTTGCGCACTGCGTGCCGTGTTTTCACACTGCGTGCCGTGCTTGTGCACTGCGTGCCGTTTTTTCACACTGCGTGCCGTGTTTTCACACTGCGTGCCGTGCTTGCGCACTGTGTGCCGTGCTTGCACACTGTGTGCCGTGTTTTCACACTGCGTGCCGTGCTTGCGCACTGCGTGCCGTGCTTGCGCACTGTGTGCCGTGCTTGCGCACTGCGTGCCGTGCTTGCGCACTGCGTGCCGTGTTTTCACACTGCGTGCCGTGCTCGCGCACGGCATGGCCGTGCTTTCGCACTGCCTTGCTCCGCCGTGCTTGCGCACTGCATGTGCCGGGCTTTCGCCCTGCATGGCCGTGCTTGCGCACTGCATGTGCCGGGCTTTTGCCCTGCATGGCTGTGCTCTCGCACTGCCTTGCTTCGCTGTGCTTGCGCACTGCATGTGCAGGGCTTTCGCCCTGCATGGCCGTGCTCTCGCACTGCCTAACTTCCGTGACTACTCACCTACGGCTTGACCCAAGCCCGTTGCCTGTCAGGGAGGCGCACTCGGATCCTCGGACGGCCGGCGCAAGGGCGCCTTCCAGGGCGGAAGGATTGGTGGGTGACCTTCCTCACTGTAGGCCGATCTCCAATCGTGATGAGGGCAAGGCCTCGTCCGCAGTCGGTGGTAGATAGGCGAACTGCCGGCGGTAACGAGGTGTCTTCCTCTTCGTCCTCAGAGGAAAGTTCGAGGACCTCGGATTCGTCAGGGCGGACGGAAGCGGCGGGACGGGGAGGTGACAATGGCTGGCTGCTGGTAACAGGAAAGCAGCTGGATTCCTGGATGTTCGCGGGGTTCTGTGGAGGCTGCTCCCCAAGCCTCAGTGAGTCCCCTCTCTCATATCCAAACTGGGGTAGGGGGAGTCGGGGTCGCAGTCCTTGTTGCAGCGAAAGGAGGGGTCGCAGGTCGGACGGCTTCCTCAGAGGTCCCGTATGCGGGTGAGATTGAGAAGCCCCCTCCTCCCCCCTCGAGCAAGGCTTCTTCATCCTCCGTGGGGACCTCTGGGACCTCCATGGGGGTATCAGCGACGGCAGAGGTTGATGGCAGTGGAGTCTCGACCCAAACCGGACTAGAAAGAGGTTGGGGAGCGGGCTGGGTCACTGTGACTACGATGTTGCGGTCGCGGCTCGTCCGCACAGCTGGGAACTCCTCAAACAGCTCCCTGGAGGCAGCCTCTACCAAGCTATCTACCGGCGGAGTTCGCTGCTTGAGGAGCCAGAGCAGCTGTTGGCCGATGATGCGCTCCGATTGCCATCGGGTGAGGCCTTCCCGTTGTGTTGGAAACACTGCATGTCCCATCCAGTGATGTGGCGTAGTCTCTTCACCTGACAAAACTTGGCCATGATGGCGTGGATGGCCTCATAATCGTCTGCCGAAGTCTTGTGACCGGGGTCCAAGATGGTGGTAGTAGCCTCCTTCCGGTTCACTACTGCCAGGGCAATACCTCCCCCCCGAATCAGAGGAAACCCGAGAAGAGTGTCTCTCTTTAAGTTCCTCAGCACGTCCCGGAGTCCTTTGGGGGTACGGTTCGCATGTCGAGTGCGCAGCGCCTGAAAAGGCGTGAACCTTGCCTTCTCGGTCAGCAACAGCCGCTCCATCTCCCGTAACACCTGATCCGTGAAGCAGGCCCGGAAAGACGGCATTTTCTCTTTGAAAAAAATTGGTCGCTGAGAAAATTCGAAGAAGTAAATAGGGAGGAAGGTAAGAAGTGGTGATAAGTGATACTAAAGAAGAGCAGTCAATGATGACGTTGACAAAGTTTGGAAACAAAAAAAAAGCACAAGTCTCAAAACTCAAGAAAAAGCACCCAAAAAAATGAATTAGAACTCGGAGACACTATTTGAAGAAAAAAAAATGATGAGAGAAATAAAGATGAAAATCACAAAGTCCACTCGTAATAAAGTCGCTTTACTATAGCCTGTCACCAGATGTTGCCTACTCGGTAGCTCACAACAGACTGACCGAGTGAAGTTTGAGAAGCAACCATAAACGGGGAAAAACAGGAATAAACGGGAATTATTAGATTGAATAAAGTGAAAAACAATGCAGGATCGGACGAGAATAATCTGTTTAGTAGACAAAATAAATTGATTATTTTATCTTATCGCTATGCGTCGACCGCTCAACAGGCACGTAGCACTGAAATTCAGATTTAACTGGCAGAACGGTATAATAGGAAAAATGCTGTTTCCCGATGCCAATTCTTATATGAGATGATGACAAAGCCTTTTCTCATAAAATTCCTTACTAGAATTATTTTATTGAAGATAGAAATATAGCCACAGAAAATGTCTACAAGCACAGGCCGTGGGAAACTCGGACCTGTCTACTGAACGTGACTAAATCACAATTAAAACAATAGCACAATAAAGCATAGGCTACTGTAATACCAATACAGCTCCAGTTTCTTTCAAACGAGATGAATTTGAAATAATGAAATAATGAAGATTTTATTTCAGTAAAATCACTTTATAGATATTTTCATTTTCAATAAAATATTGGAGAGAGATTGATCAAAATTTGAAACCGACAAAAACGATTGTAGTACACTATGACTTACAATCACACGCAACTTATTCAAATGCCATGAATAATCGGTTGCCTAATTACATGCAACTTATTCAAATACCATGAATAATCGGTTGCCGAATCACATGCAACTTATTCAAATACCATGAATAATCGGTTGCCTAATCACACGCAACTTATTCAAATACCATGAATAATCGGTTGCTACATAATATACTTCTATCCACAGAAAAATAACTCCTGTTATTTTCTGTATCGTAATACATTAATTACCACGGACCCAAGCAATTATCGCCGGCTTTATTTTATGATCAAAATAATATTCAATCCAAAACCTCATGGACAAATAATATTATTCAGAAAAAATCTGACAATTAATTTCCTCCAATGTTAATTATCGTTATACAGTTCACAAATTGTGGACGACAACATGATAAATGAAATAATTCAAATTCCATCTCTTTGACCCGTGCTTGGCAAGGGGAATTGGATTAAGAGCTCTGAGACAATAAGATGGCGATATAGTTGGAGATGAAAATAAAAGCAACAATATTTTTCGACTTAAGAGAAAAAGCCCAGAAACTGCTTATCTGTTTAATTGAACTAGAATGGTTGGGTTGCCACTCAGCTTAATTTCGACTCTGTTTAAACAGGACCATTTACTCGAAAGAAAATTGTTATGAATGCTACCTTTGAATATAGGCCTAATGTTCACATATTTCTCTGAATCGAGAAATAATTATTTCATGCTCCAATATCAGGCTAGTTTCAACTATTCCAATGCTATCAATTATCTCAAACCCCATAAATAAGTGGGCTATATTTCCAAATGTATTTTCCTCCAAATTTTGGTGTTATTTCTCCTCCTGGTCACTCACCTTACTGCTGCTGTTGAATTACTCTTCCTCGATACTTCATCAGCCGAGTGGGCAGCGACACCCGCTTACACGATTCCTCCTGCTGTTACCGCTCTCCTCCACACTGGCTCCTCCATCGTTGTCCTCTTGGCCGTCGCGGGCGGCTAGCATTCCGCTGCCGTCCTCTCCATCTTCCTCCTCTTCCTCCTCGGGAAGGGGAGGCAAGATTTTAATATCCTTTACATGAACCGTCAGCATTTTACCAGCAGCTCCTTTCAGCAACACTACAGAGGCGCTCAACATTTTCTCTACCTCATAAGGCCCAGAAAATTTTGGAGCTAGCTTAGCCGCAAACTGGTTCACTCCAGACGAGAGATGATAATCCCTCTTGTACACCAACTGGCCCGTCCTTAGTTCCAGTGGTCTTCGCCTAAGATTATAATACCTCCTGGTATTATTATAGGCCTCGTTTAGATTATCTAAAACGAGCTTCTGTGCACGTTTCAGTACTTGCAACCTCCTCAGCTGGGCTGCTCGACTCGTGCCTTCATCCTCCTGTCGAGGATCGTCTTCCTCCTCACCACAAGCATCTTCTGGTGCTCTCAACTCTCTTCCGAAGTTGAGGAAGGCAGGAGTATACTTAGTGCCGACATGTACTGCTGTATTCATGGCGAAACAGAATTCCTCCACATAGCGATCCCAATCCGCATGGTGCTCGCCCACATAGAGCTGTATCATAGTCTTCATGACTCTATTAACCCTCTCCGTAGGGTTGCAGCTCGGTGTGTAGGGTGGGGTATAGAATAATGTGATGCCGTTCTCCTTACAGTATGACTTAAAAAGCCTACTTGTATACTGTGTTCCATTGTCACATATAAGCAGCTTCGGCACCCCAAATTTGGTGACGACTAGCTCCCTCAAAGCTCGCGCTACGGCATTGCTGTCTGCCTGAGCTAGCGGCCGAGCTTCCGTCCACTTCGTGAACTGGTCCTGAAATACCACCAGGTATTTATTCCCCTTTTCGAGCGAGGTAACGGACCTACAATATCGGTGCTAACAGTCTCTCAGGGTCGCACCACCTTCCTCTGGCTGTTCATCTGTCCGTATGGAGGCCGCTGCTCCACCTTATGCTTCATGCACGTCTCACAGCGCCTCACATACTTCGCGACGTCCGCATACAGGCCTGGCCAATAGTAGCGACAGGCTATCCGGTGATAAGTCCGGAATACTCCTTGATGGCCCGCTGTCGGGGCATCGTGGCTCTGCTGAAGTATCTCCCTCCTAGCACCTCTCGGAATACATAGCTTCCAGCCATCACTCTCCGGTGCATCAAGAGGTTGTTGACGGGCCCATATGTGACGATACAACGCCTCACCCCTTACCATATAGTCGGGGTATTTCTGTGGATTATGGAGTAGATTGTTCTTCATCCTCCTTATCCATCTGTCATCTTCCATGACGATGGCGGCCACTGCTCCTGTGGGCTCCTCCTGACCTTCCTGTGGACTTGCCAGCGTGTCGCCTCCTGGCAACACTCGTGATAGAGCATCCGGGACCACGTTTAGCTTCCCTCTTCGATACTTGATGACCAAGTTGTATTGCTGCATCTCTAAGGCCCACCTTGCTAGCCTTCCTGTCGGGTTAGGGATAGCTCTAAGCCACTTTAGAGCCTGGTGATCTGTAATCACTGTAGTCTCATACCCCTCTATATACGGCTTGAATTTTCTCAGGGCGAAAATCACAGCCAGGCACTCCTTTTCGGTGGTAGAATACCTCAGCTCGGCCCCCTTGAGCCCTCTGCTCGCGTAGGCGATGACCTTCTCCTCTCCATCGACCTCCTGAGTAAGCACAGACCCTAGTCCATACTCAGAGGCATCTGTCTGGAGCGTGAACGGTAGTTCAAAGTGAGGATATGTGAGCACTGGAGATCTAGTGAGAGCCCCCTTTATCTCCTGGAAAGCTCTCTCCTCTTCTGGTCCCCAGTGCCACTTCACTCCTACCTTCAGCAACCGGTGAAGAGGGGTTGCAAGGTCCGAAAAATTCGGGACAAATCTCCTATACCAGGACGCCAATCCCAGAAAACTCCGGAGCATCCTGAGCCGCTGTGGGGTTGGGAACTCGTTTACCACTCTCACCGTCTCAAGATCAGTCCTGAGTCCTTGCTCCGTCACTATGTGTCCCAGGTAGCATAGCTCCCGCTTCAAGAACTGGCATTTCTCTTGATTGATTATCAAGCCAGCTTCTCTCAGCCTACTGAACACTCTAGCTAGGTTCAGCATGTGAGCCTCCATCGTTTCTCCTAGCACGATGACGTCGTCTAGGTAAGCGAAGGCACAGGGCTCTAATTCCGGCCCAATTACTCGGTCTAGGAGACGCTGGAATGTAGCTCCAGCCGAGTGTAGACCAAAGGGCATCATCCGGAACTGGAACAGCCCTCTTCCAGGAACCGTAAACGCTGTAAGCTGCTTACTCTGCTCCTCCAACGGTACTTGCCAGTAACCGCTCTTCAAGTCGATTGAAGAAATGTACTTGGCATTCCTCAATCTATCCAAAATGCCTGTCATATTCGGCAAAGGATATGCATCTCGTTCCGTGAGTGCATTAATCTGCCGGAAATTGATGCAAAACAGCATCTTCCCATTAGCCTTCTTCACCAAGACGATTGGTGAACTTCACGGGCTACTGCTCGGCTCAATGACCCGCTGATCGAGCATACTGTCCACCTCCTTGTTTATCACCGCTTGCATAAGTGGGTTGCAAGGATACAGACGTTGTCGGAACGGCTCAGCTCCTTCCTTCAGCCTGATTTTATGAACCAGGAGGTGAGTCGCACCTGGTACATCTCTGAATTTTCTCAGCTCTGTCTCCAGGAATTTCTCGAACTCCTCCCTTTCTGAAGCGACTGCTGCCACCTGTCCCACTTAGCCGGAGGTAATATCATCCTCCTCTGCCTCAAATCGAGTTTTGCTTGAATCGCTCTTAAATGACTTAATCCCAAAATCATTCGGATTCTAACTTGTTGATCACTGCCACTCTCCAGTAGACTCGTCTACTCCAGTCACCAAGATCGGTTGATGACTAATCGGTTTCACCTGGCAATCGCCAGACTCCTTCAGTCGCCTTGCTGCCTCTCCCGAGACATAGGACGACTCGGCCCCGGTGTCGACCAGTGCATTCAGCCAGACATCCCGGACACGTATCAGCATGAAGATGCGTGTCTCCTGAGGCTGTGGACACCTTCCTTGCCTCTCTATCGGGGCTTCACCGGACTTCACCTCTCTTCTCTGGCCTTCACAGCTTTCTGGGTGGTTGTAGTGCTCTTCTCCCTGGGTTGAGGCTCCCACTCCGCCGTGCGTGCACGGGTGTCGATTTTCACCCTGTGCTCCTGCAGGAACTCCATGCTGAATAAAAATTCGGGGGATAATCCTCCCATGATCGTCATTACTGTGGGAAGAATTTCTTGGCCGACTTTCAGGTTGATCTCCACCTTTCCATACAGCCGCGCTGTGCCTAAGAAGACAATTTTGAATAAATTTAGAATTTAGAAATAGGCCGACACATCTAGAAAATACCTGAGTCTATACCTAATTCATGCAGGTGAACGGGCTAGAGTCAAGAAAACTTCAATTAATCTTGCCATGCCTGATTTAATAGGTTTATACTATAGAATAACACTACAATTTGAAATAATAGAAAAATACAAACAGCTTCAATAAACATTGGCAGCTAAAATCGAACAACAGAAACAACAATATCATGTTACTTTGTTGACATTCTTCATCTGATTCGGGGGCGCATTACTATCCCCATTTAGATAGCAATACGTCACAAAACCAACAAGATCAGTCATAAAATACCAATCAATTTCAACATGAAATTACTCAAGAAAGAAAAAAACCCGTTGAACCCAAATTTCGTTGATAGTAACCCATATAACCCATTTCATAATAATTTGAATCCCCACTTTTGATTGACATTCTCGAATGAACCTTTGTTTCACTACACTGCACTTTCGTTGGTTTGTACGTTGCTTTATCGTCGGGGTTACAGTACCTTGTTTTTGGCGGTGAGCTTTTACCGGTTGAATTTGGCTTGACGGCGACGTCCTCTTACGTCCCTAGACCTGTCGTCTGAACGGGTGTCTTGAAGCGGTTTTACATAAAGTTGCGGGGTGGTAGTACAAGAAGTTGGTTTGGGGACACACATGAACCGCTGTAAATAAATGTATTACAGCATTAATTTCTAACTCTTCCTACAATTCATCAAAAGCTAAAACAGGAGTTATCTATTGATTACAATTAATTAAATTCTCTCATTCTTTGAATCCTCATTTTATATAGATTTTTATCTTTAAACTACTGATTCTTTTTATCAGAATTAATGGATCTTTCTTCACAATAATTCAAATTGAAATGATGCTAACTTATATGATATTTTTCGTTTGGTTTGCGAAATCAAATATAATTTTTCATATAGTAGCTCGGCTAGTATTGTTGGAAACTTGTGCGCCAGCCAACATTTATTTTATTTATTATTTATGAACTATAGGACGCAATCCAAGTGTAAATAACGGGCATTCGCCCAAAACTGCTCAGAACCTTAATTAAAAATGAACATTCCAGAGTTTATGATTTGATTTACCTACAAATACAAGTCCAAAAACTAGTATCAACTGAAATTATGAATTTATCACCTAATAAAACAAGACACTTTATAACACAATAAAAGAAAAAAATATTGAAAATTTCACTTTAAGGAAAGATAATGTTTGCCTTATAAGATTCATCTTGTGGAATTTTTACCTTTAATTAAATAAAATTAGTAAACACATAGAAAGTAATTTAAATTGTATTAAAATTTGAACATTCATAAAAATAAAACTAGCTCCTACATTAACTACTGAAATAAACTTATAAACCTGCCCAAAAAGGGGGAAACATAGTGACTACATCTTTACTCTCGTAGTGCTCCTAGCAAAGTGTCCTCCGGAACGTAATCTGGTCTCTCGACTGGGGAATCCCCACTACTGTATTTAGAAACAGGTCTCCTATTGGGCGAATGGAATCAATTTGACCAATCGTCGCGTGGCTTCTACAGCCTTTGGACCAAATAGTAACTGCAAAATCGGTAGTTTGTTATAATTCAATGCTTGCTGTTTTCCAACTTATCGCATTTTATGTCGCGACAAGAAGGCTAAGTTTTAGAGATAATTCCATAATCTACATTCCTCGACGACTCGGAGCCACAATTTTTAAATATCTATCATGGGAAACTCGAAGTCATGGCCGTTCATAATAGAGAGAGAAAATAATTTATTTCGCTAACTCACTTACAATAATGGCTCTAGTCTATTGCGTATTAAATTTACTATTATAACTTGGGAAAAGGCCTGAATTAAAGAGAGTGCCCGGCACACTCCCCTTCCTTCCGGTGTGAAACACGCAAAAAGAAATCTAATCAGGATATGTTACCATAGAGGCATTCTGTATGATTTGGAGAGTCGAATTTCTGGATTGATAGTAGGATCCAATTTGAAGCGGGCCCTCTTCAAAAGAAATCTCTTTAATCATTCCGAAATTCAGCAAAATGTATATCTAATTGAGATTTGTGGCAAGAGTCTTTAAAACTGTGGCAAGGGTCAGGACAAAACAATATGGGCGTGTCCACCTTTAAGTAGGCACTAAAGACGGACCGAGTATAATAATCTTGAATACTTCAATCACTTTATTGAGTCCCTGGTTATTTTCTTGGCAAACTCTAACAAGGGGAAACGTTTAAAAGACATCATAGTTTTAATTGGTTCTATGTTACTCTGCTGCTGTAAAATATGAAGTACGTTTGATCATAATAGTAAAGGATGAAACTTTTCACTCAGCTGAATGTATTGAAATCTAACTATCATTACTATAGAGTTGAGAGTGCAATATATTTTCAACAATATAAAGCAATTCAGTAGGCAATACTATTCTACATTGACTACGATTCAAAGATAATAATGATTGAAATTGCATTATTAGATCAACGCGAGAGCTATATGACACAAGCGTGATTTTGCATTCCACAATCATGAGAAAAATTGATCATTTCATTAAAGACAGTTGCTATCAGGACGAGAAGCGCCGGACGTGCTACTCTGCTCCGTCTTATCTGTTATTTCGAACGGCTAGTTTCTAATTAATTTTCGACTGAGTCTACCAAAATCAATTTTATTTTCTAAACATAAGTTTTTTCGTATGATTAGATTCGTCTGAACATGGCTTCTTGCGGTACATGTAATAAGGAAATTTCTGAAAAAGAAGTTGTGAAGTGCAGTGGTGTGTGTAATGGAACTTTTCATCCATCTTGTTGTAGTGTAAAAACTGGTGAGAACTACAGGAAAATGGGCGTTCGTAAAGAAACTTGGTTATGTGACATCTGTAAAGCTAATAAGAAATTGGAAAATAAGGACGATACTAGTGGTGCAGTTACTCAGGATTTCATGAAGCAATTATTTGATGAAAAATTCGGCTCTCTGTCAAAACAAATGAGGGAATTGCAAGGTGATGTGGCAGGTATGTCTGGGCTGTTGGACGAGGCGTTAAAAAACATAACCGATCTTCAAAACGAAAATAAGAAACTTATTAAAAACTTTGCTAGTATTGAAGCGGATAATGCAAATTTGAAGACAAGAGTTTCAGTTCTTGAAAATAAAATAAACGAGATGGAACAATATTCTAGGCGTATGAACATTCAGATCGATGGTATACCGGTTACACAGGGTGAAAAGGTGGACGATATCGTCGAGAAGTTGGGAAATCTTTTAGAAGTTGCTTCTCCGATTGAAAGTGTACTTTCTATGCACCGTGTACCGTCAATTAACGCTAAGAAGTGTCAACCAATTATTGTGCAGTTCTCAAACCCTATGCAGAGAAGAAAGTGGCTGGAAGCATACCGCAAAAAACGAGATGTTACTTCTACGGATCTCAACCCTGTCCTCCAACCAAAAACCAACATCTATATCAACGAGCATCTGACGAGGGAAAATAAAACTTTGTTGGCGGCAACCAAAGCTGTGGCCAAGGAGCGAGGCTACCAGTTCGTATGGGTGCGGCAAGCAAAAATCTACGTTCGGAAGGAGCACAACAGCAAAGCAGTTAGAATTTTTACTCATGATGGGTTACAAAAACTTGTTTAAGAAATCCCCAATTCTCATTACAGGTATTTTTCATAGAGATCCACTGTTATTACACTGCATTATTTTGGTTTTAATGAAGAACTGTAAATTTATTCTCATGTTATTTACTTTTAGGATATTATTAATTTTATTTTCCTATGCCTGGTTGAATGAGATTATTAGATTATTGCCTGCTCTATTAGAATTCAACTATATACGTGCGTATTACATTACACATAATGTGTACTTATTTAAAATAATAATCAATTGCATTTTACACTCCTATGATTAATGGAAGAAGATAATCTAGATCTAGGTAATACTAACATCACATTTGATTATTTTCAACCCGATTTCTTTTTGCCTGAGGCTAATTACTATAGTTTAGGAATTATCGTTCAAAATATTAGGAGTGTACGGAAGAATTTTGACCAGTTCTTAGTTATGTTAAATATTGCAGAAAAACCTAAAATAATATCCTTACAGAAGTTTGGATTAAAGATAATGAGATTGATCTTTACAAGATAGACCACTATAAATGCTTTTATAAATGTAACTACTTGAATAGATCAGGTGGTGTAATGGTTTATGTTAATAAAGAGGTCTCTTGTACTGAGCTGAAAAACGAATTTACAACTGCTGACTGTATCTCTTTGAATTTTAAATTTGAAAATTTGTGTATAGTTCTTCTTGCCGCTTATCGGCACCATAATAGCACACCAAGTATATTCATAAATGAACTCAAGAGTTGGCTTGAACAAAATTCCAGCATTAATTCAGTTTTCTGTGGAGATATAAACCTGAACACTCTCGTTGATAACGATGATGTAAATGATTACTTGAATCTGCTAGCTTCATTGGGTTATACATGTAGTATAAGAGAAATAACTAGACCTGCATCGTTAACATGCCTTGATCACCTCTTTGTAAGATCCAGTCCACTTTTAGAGTATCAAAGTGCATTGTTCACAACCGACATTACTGATCACAGCACTTAGGCGTCATGTTTAAAAAATCAAAGATAAGAGATAGTACTCAGCAAGATAGAAATGGAGATCAGTTAGTGGTAAATGAAAAAATATGCTTTATGAAATTTAATGATAAATTAAATCTTTGTGACTGGTCAATAGTTTACAATGCACCAAGTGTTGATAGTGCTTGGAATGAATTCTTAAAAATCATAGAGGAATGTAGGAGTGGTTCTGTGGTCACTACGCATGTCAATTCTTTAACTAGAGCAAAAAATATTAGTCCTTGGATAACGAGTAATATTCATAGGCGATTGCTAAAAAGAAATAAACTATACCACAAAGTTAAAAATCGTCCTTTCGATTTGCAACTAAAAAATTATTTTAACGCCTTTAAACTCAAGTTAGCTGACGACATAAAAACTACAAAGATAAACTACTACAGTCAATTATTTGAGAAAAATCATAATAACAAAGCTGCTCAGTGGGGAATAATCAATGATATAACAGGTAGAAAAAGAAAGAATAAAACTTTTGAAAGTATCTATACAATGAATAACAATACTGTTGTTACTGATTCACCGACTATTGCCAAGGAGTTTAATGAATATTTTATAAGTGTTCCCAATAATGTCAGGGATGACCTACTTAGGAATATAGACCCGAATCATCAATTCTCACCAGAAGATTACAATAGGGTTTTAAATACAATATCTCTGAAAATTCTATCTTCTTACACCCTGCTACGGAAGAAGAAATTCTCCAACTGATTAGATTAATGCCCTCAAAAAGATCGACAGGATATGACTCACTCACAAGCGATATTTTGAAACACATTATTCCTATTATACTGCCTATTTTATGTTACCTGTGTAATGCTAGTTTGTCGCAAGGAGTATTCCCACAAGTCTTGAAAAGAGCAGTGGTGGTACCAGTTTTCAAAGGTGGAGATAAATTACTATTGAATAATTATAGACCCATAGCGCTGCTCTCTATCTTTTCTAAAATATTAGAGAAACTGATGAAAACAAGATTATTGAAATTCTGAATAGATATGAATTTTTTAGTAAAAACCAATACGGCTTCCGTGAAGGTTTTGATACTGAGCGTGCACTAGTCGACTTTATGAGAATTATATATAATAATGTAAACGATGGGTTGAATGTAAATGCTTTATTTTTAGATGTAAAAAAAGCTTTTGATACGGTTGAGCATGGTCTTCTATTAAATAAGTTAGAATCTACAGGGGTAAGGGGCGTGGCCCTACAATGGTTTAAATCTTTTTAAATGATAGAGTTCAATGTACAAAAATTAATAATACCTGTAGTTCTTTTTCAACAGTAACTTCAGGACTTCCACAGGGATCAGTTCTTTCTTCTATTCTCTTTATAATTTGTGTAAACGACCTATGTGATGCCAATTTAAATGGAAAAATATTTTGTTATGCAGATGACACGGTATTAGTTAGTTCAGGGAAATCATGGGATGAACTGTACAATAGAGTAAACCATGACTGTAAATTTCTTCAACAATGGTATCTTAGAAATAGATTAGCAATCAATGTCGAAAAAACCAAATTTATTAATTTCTCTTTGCGCGCACCAAAAATTCACAATCAACCTATTATTTTCCATCTAAATAACTGTACATATGACTTATTATGCCAATGTCCTCCTATAGAGCAGGTCGAAGAGATTAAATACCTTGGTATTTTTATTGATTCAGCCTTAAATTGGAAAACACATATATCTAATCTCAAGAAAAGTATCAATACCTATCTTTGTAAATTCTATCACTTGAGAGAGCTGTGTGATACAAACACACTACGCACAGTATATTATGCCTTAATAAATTCAAAATTAGAATACGGCATTGTATGTTGGGGTGGAGCTGCAAAAGTGCACTTTAGTCCACTACACAAATTGCAAAAACATTTCATCAGACTAATACTATTCAAAAATCGAAGAGAGAATTCGTTTCCTTTATACAAGAGATTACGTATTTCCCAATTCGCCATCTTTTTGTTTTCAAAGTCTTAAGAATTTTCTTTATGCGAAGTGGAAACGATGGATTTTTCAGGCCCAGCTTTTCTGAAAGAAGAAGACTTGACCTGGTATCAAGACTACCAAGAATAAATTTTAGCTTCTTTTCTAAATCTTTTGTATACCTAGGCCCAAAATCTTCAACGCTATACCACATGCTGGTAGAAGAACTAGAACTTGGAAAGAATTCTCAACAATAATTAAAGACTGGCTATTCCAATATCAAGATATAGAAAACTTTTTTCAATTCTATCCTGAAAATCATACACTGTTTCAGCTACCGGTACAATGCCATGTATTTATACTCCATAAATTCCCAAACTTTTTGTACTTTGTGATTATATTTCCACTTAGCTCATATTTTTCTTATTAAGTTATAGTATTTTTTAATATTACAAAATTCAACACTGCGCTTCTGCTTTGTTTTTCTAAATAAATTTTTATAGCTGTTCTTGCACATTATATGCACATTTGTACCGCAATGGCCGAAAATACTTTGCTTAGACTTTTTGAAATAGCAACTATATAATATTCGAAATATGTAATTATAATATATGATACTGGCAGCGCCTATAAACAATTGCTGTCAGTTTAATTCTAAGATAAAATATTGTAATTTTTTGTTTGTATAAGAAAAAGGAGAATAAATTCATTTCATTTTCATTTTCATTTTCATTCAAGATTTTCCTATTTGTTGTGCTTATTAATACCTTTTGACACTTACTCTAAAGGGTCCTACTAATGGTAATTACCTCAATTAATTTTCCCAAACAAAAAATTCTATTCCTGTTTTGACACGAATTTCCTACATATGTCACTTGCATTCCCAATTAATTTTAATCAACCTTTCAACTCTCAACTTAGATAATTTAAAATAATGCGGTGGTAGATACCTCAGCTCGGCCCCCTTGAGCACTCTGCTCGCGTAGGCGATGACACCTCCTCCCATCGACCTCCTGAGTAAGCACAGACCCTAGTCCATACTCAGAGGCATCTGTCCGAGCGTGAACGGTAGTTCAAAGTGAGGATTATGTGAGCACTGGAGATCTAGTGAGAGCCCCCTTATCTCCTGGAAAGCTCTCTCCTCTTCTGGTCCCCAGTGCCACTTCACTCCTACCTTCAGCAACCGGTGAAGAGGGGTTGCAAGGTCCGAAAAATTCGGGACAAATCTCCTATACCAGGACGCCAATCCCAGAAAACTCCGGAGCATCCTGAGCCGCTGTGGGGTTGGGAACTCGTTACCACTCTCACCGTCTCAAGATCAGTCCTGAGTCTTGCGCCGTCACTATGTGTCCCAGGTAGCATAGCTCTCCGCTTCAAGAACTGGCATTTCTCTTGATTGATTATCAAGCCCTTCTCTCAGCCTACTGAACACTCTAGCTAGGTTCAGCATTGAGCCTCCATCGTTTCTCCTAGCACGATGACGTGTCTAGGTAAGCGAAGGCACAGGGCTCTAATTCCGGCCCAATTACTCGGTCTAGGGAGACGCTGGAATGTAGCTCCAGCCGAGTGTAGACCAAAGGGCATCATCGGAACTGGAACAGCCCTCTTCCAGGAACCGTAAACGCTGTAAGCTGCTTACTCTGCTCCTCCAACGGTACTTGCCAGTAACCGCTCTTCAAGTCGATGAAGAAAATGTATTGCATTCCTCAATCTATCAAAATGCTGTCATATTCGGCAAAGGATATGCATCTCGTTCAGTGAGTGCATTAATCTGCCGGAAATTGATGCAAAACACATTCCCATTAGCCTTCTTCACAAGACGATGGTGAACTCACGGGCTATGCTCGGCTCAATGACCCGCGGATCGAGCATACTGTCCACCTCCTGTTTATCACCGCTTGCATAAGTGGGTTGCAAGGATACAACGTTGTCGGAACGGCTCAGCTCCTTCCTTCAGCTGATTTTATGAACCAGGGGTGAGTCGCACCTGGTTTGAATCTCTGAATTTTCTCAGCTCTGTCACAGAATTTCTCGAACTCTCCCTTTCTGAAGCGACTGCTTGCCACCTGTCCACTTAAGCCGGAGGTAATATCATCCTCCTCTGCCTCAAATCGAGTTTTGCTTGAATCGCTCTTAAATGACTTAATCCCAAAATCATTTCGGATTCTAACTGTTGATCACTGCCACTCTCCAGTGACTCGTCTACTCCAGTCACCAAGATCGGTTGATGACTAATCGGTTCACCTGGCAATCGCCAGATCCTTCAGTCGCTTGCTGCCTCTCCCGAGACATAGGGACGACTCGGCCCCGGTGTCGACCAGTGCATTCAGCCAGACATCCCGGACAC
>NC_052512.1:402341-452739 GCF_014356525.2 Nilaparvata lugens | reverse complement strand
CAGGCTTAATTAATTCAATACTCTCATGGAAGTTTCAATCAATAAAATCCCTAAATTATATTTTAACCTTATTTACGTACCTTAGCGGTTATTGAAGAAACAATTATTTGTACATGATGAAGAAACACAATTAAACCTTTCAGGACATGGCACTACTAGAAAATTAAACTTTAATAAAAATAAACCTAACTAATGATATACTTGTAAACTTGCCCAAAAAGGGCGAAAACATAATGACTACATCTTTACTCTCGTAGTGCTCCTAGCAAAGTCCTCCGGAACGTAATCTGTCTGTCGGCTGGGGAATCCCCACTACTGTATTTTAAACAGGTCTCCTATTGGGCGAAAGGAATCAATTTGACCAATCGTCGCGTGGCTTCTAGAGTCTTTGGACCAAATAGTAACTGCAAAATCGGTAGTTTGTTATAATTTCAATGCTTGCTGTTTTCCAACTTATCGCATTTTATGTCGCGACAAGAAGGCTAAGTTTTAGAGATAATTCCATAATCTCATTCCTCGACGACTCGGAGCCACAATTTTTAAATATCTATCATGGGAAACTCGAAGTCATGGCCATTCATAATAGAGAGAGAAAATAATTTATTTCGCTAACTCACTTACAATAATGGCTCTAGTCTATTGCGTATTAAATTACTATTATAACTTGGGAAAAGGCCTGAATTGAAGAGAGTGCCCGGCACACTCCCCTTCCTTCCGGTGTGAAACACACAAAAAGAAATCTAATCAGGATATGTTACCATAGAGGCATTCTGTATGATTTGGAGAGTCGAATTTCTGGATTGATAGTAGGATCCAATTTGAAGCGGGCCCTCTTCAAAAGAAATCTCTTTAATCATTCCGAAATTCAGCAAAATGTATATCTAATTGAGATTGTGGCAAGAGTCTTTAAAACTGTGGCAAGGGTCAGGACAAAACAATATGGGCGTGTCCACCTTTAAGTAGGCACTAAAGACGGACCGAGTATAATAATCTTGAATACTTCAATCACTTTATTGAGTCCTGGTTTTTCTTGGCAAACTCTAACAAGGGAAAACGTTTAAAAGACATCATAGTTTTAATTGGTTCTATGTTACTGCTGCTGTAAAATATGAAGTACGTTTGATCATAATAGTAAAGGATGAACTTTTTCACTCAGCTGAATGTATTGAAATCTAACTATCATTACTATAGAGTTGAGAGTGCAATATATTTTTAACAATATAAAGCAATTCAATAGGCAATACTATTCTACATTGACTACGATTCAAAGATAATAATGATTGAAATTGCATTATTAGATCAACGCGAGAGCTATATGACACAAGCGTGATTTTGCATTCCACAATCATGAGAAAAACACTTTTCATTATAATACTCCAGTAGGAAACCTCTACCACAGAATGCTAGTCAAAACAAAACTATGATCGAGTGCCAGGCTATCGACAATAATAATTCTGTATTTCGCTTCTCACTAGAGTACGTGACATTTTCTCTAAACACTGGAAGCATACTTTTCATCGCATGATTAATAATATGAAAGTTCAGCTCTAACTTAGCATTGTTGGACTGCTACTGCTTGCCTTATGATTACCAACATTATTGAATTTACCAACACATTAACACATTAATAGGCTACTAATACACTATTACTGATTCTCAAGTTCACTGACATTTTCAACCTTACTGGAGCCTTACATAATTATTTCTCAACAATAAATTTCATATCCAACTAGTTTCAATTACTCTACTAGATCTCAAAATATCTCAATTTTCACATGGAAAACTGATTGCAATTTTACTATTCATCATTAAAAAAATTGATCATTTCATTAAAGATCAGTTGCTATCAGGACGAGATAGCGGCGACGTGCTACTTGCTCCGTCTTATCTGTTATTTCGAACGCTAGTTCTAATTAATTTCGACTGAGTCTACCAAAATCAATTTTATTTTCTAAACATAAGTTTTTTCGTATGATTAGATTCGTCTGAACATGGCTTCTTGCGGTACATGTAATAAGGAAATTCTGAAAAAGAAGTTGTGAAGTGCAGTGGTGTGTGTAATGGAACTTTTCATCCATCTGTTGTAGTGTAAAAAACTGGTGAGAACTACAGGAAAATGGGCGTTCGTAAAGAAACTTGGTTATGTGACATCTGTAAAGCTATAAGAAAATTGGAAAATAAGGACGATACTAGTGGTGCAGTTACTCAGGATTCATGAAGCAATTATTTGATGAAAAATTCGGCTCTCTGTCAAAACAAATGAGGGAATTGCAAGGTGATGTGGCAGGTATGTCTGGGCTATGGGAGGCGTTAAAAAACATAACCGATCTTCAAAACGAAAATAAGAAACTTATTAAAAACTTTGCTAGTATTGAAGCGGATAATGCAAATTTGAAGACAAGAGTTTCAGTTCTTGAAAATAAAATAAACGAGATGGAACAATATTCTAGGCGTATGAACATTCAGATCGATGGTATACCGGTTACACAGGGTGAAAAGGTGGACGATATCGTCGAGAAGTTGGGAAATCTTTTAGAAGTTGCTTCTCCGATTGAAAGTGTACTTTCTATGCACCGTGTACCGTCAATTAACGCTAAGAAGTGTCAACCAATTATTGTGCAGTTCTCAAACCCTATGCAGAGAAGAAAGTGGCTGGAAGCATACCGCAAAAAAACGAGATGTTACTTCTACGGATCTCAACCCTGTCTCCAACCAAAAACCAACATCTATATCAACGAGCATCTGACGAGGGAAAATAAAACTTTGTTGGCGGCAACCAAAGCTGTGGCCAAGGAGCGAGGCTACCAGTTCGTATGGGTGCGGCAAGCAAAAATCTACGTTCGGAAGGAGCACAACAGCAAAGCAGTTAGAATTTTTACTCATGATGGGTTACAAAAACTTGTTTAAGAAATCCCCAATTTCATTACAGGTATTTTTCATAGAGATCCACTGTTATTACACTGCATTATTTTGGTTTTAATGAAGAACTGTAAATTTATTCTCATGTTATTTACTTTTAGGATATTATTAATTTTATTTTCCTATGCCTGGTGAATGAGATTATTAGATTATTGCCTGCTCTATTAGAATTCAACTATATACGTGCGTATTACATTACACATAATGTGTACTATTTAAAATAATAATCAATTGCATTTTACACTCCTATGATTAATGGAAGAAGATAATCTAGATCTAGGTAATACTAACATCACATTTGATTATTTTCAACCCGATTTCTTTTTGCCTGAGGCTAATTACTATAGTTTAGGAATTATCGTTCAAAATATTAGGAGTGTACGAAGAATTTTGACCAGTTCTTAGTTATGTTAAATATTGCAGAAAAACCTAAAATAATTATCCTTACAGAAGTTTGGATTAAAGATAATGAGATTGATCTTTACAAGATAGACACTATAAATGCTTTTATAAATGTAACTACTTGAATAGATCAGGTGGTGTAATGGTTTATGTTAATAAAGAGGTCTCTTGTACTGAGCTGAAAAACGAATTTACAACTGCTGACTGTATCTCTTTGAATTTTAAATTTGAAAATTTTTGTATAGTTCTTCTTGCCGCTATCGGCACCATAATAGCACACCAAGTATATTCATAAATGAACTCAAGAGTGGCTTGAACAAAATTCCAGCATCAATTCAGTTTTCTGTGGAGATATAAACCTGAACACTCTCGTTGATAACGATGATGTAAATGATTACTTGAATCTGCTAGCTTCATTGGGTATACATGTAGTATAAGAGAAATAACTAGACCTGCATCGTTAACATGCCTTGATCACCTTTGTAAGATCCAGTCCACTTTTAGAGTATCAAAGTGCATTGTTCACAACCGACATTACTGATCACAGCACTTTAGGCGTCATGTTTAAAAAATCAAAGATAAGAGATAGTACTCAGCAAGATAGAAATGGAGATCAGTTAGTGGTAAATGAAAAAATATGCTTTATGAAATTTAATGATAAATAAATCTTTGTGACTGGTCAATAGTTTACAATGCACCAAGTGTTGATAGTGCTTGGAATGAATTCTTAAAAATCATAGAGGAATGTAGGAGTGGTTCTGTGGTCACTACGCATGTCAATTCTTTAACTAGAGCAAAAATATTAGTCCTTGGATAACAAGTAATATTCATAGGCGATTGCTAAAAGAAATAAACTATACCACAAAGTTAAAAATCGTCCTTTCGATTTGCAACTAAAAAATTATTTTAACGCCTTTAAACTCAAGTTAGCTGACGACATAAAAACTACAAAGATAAACTACTACAGTCAATTATTTGAGAAAAATCATAATAACAAAGCTGCTCAGTGGGGAATAATCAATGATATAACAGGTAGAAAAAGAAAGAATAAAACTTTTGAAAGTATCTATACAATGAATAACAATACTGTTGTTACTGATTCACGACTATTGCCAAGGAGTTTAATGAATATTTTATAAGTGTTCCCAATAATGTCAGGGATGACCTACTTAGGAATATAGACCCGAATCATCAATTCTCACCAGAAGATACAATAGGGTTTTTAAATACAATATCTCTGAAAATTCTATCTTCTTACACCCTGCTACGGAAGAAGAAATTCTCCAACTGATTAGATTAATGCCCTCAAAAAGATCGACAGGATATGACTCACTCACAAGCGATATTTTGAAACACATTATTCTATTATACTGCCTATTTTATGTTACCTGTGTAATGCTAGTTTGTCGCAAGGAGTATTCCCACAAGTCTTGAAAAGAGCAGTGGTGGTACCAGTTTTCAAAGGTGGAGATAAATTACTATTGAATAATTATAGACCCATAGCGCTGCTCTCTATCTTTTCTAAAATATTAGAGAAATGATGAAAACAAGATTATTGAAATTCCTGAATAGATATGAATTTTTTAGTAAAAACCAATACGGCTTCCGTGAAGGTTTTGATACTGAGCGTGCACTAGTCGACTTTATGAGAATTATATATAATAATGTAAACGATGGGTTGAATGTAAATGCTTTATTTTTAGATGTAAAAAAAGCTTTTGATACGGTTGAGCATGGTCTTCTATTAAATAAGTTAGAATCTACAGGGGTAAGGGGCGTGGCCCTACAATGGTTTAAATCTTTTTAAATGATAGAGTTCAATGTACAAAAATTAATAATACCTGTAGTTCTTTTTCAACAGTAACTTCAGGACTTCCACAGGGATCAGTTCTTTCTTCTATTCTCTTTATAATTTTTGTAAACGACCTATGTGATGCCAATTTAAATGGAAAAATATTTTGTTATGCAGATGACACGGTATTAGTTAGTTCAGGGAAATCATGGGATGAACTGTACAATAGAGTAAACCATGACTGTAAATTTCTTCAACAATGGTATCTTAGGAATAGATTAGCAATCAATGTCGAAAAAACCAATTTATTAATTTCTCTTTGCGCGCACCAAAAATTCACAATCAACCTATTATTTTCCATCTAAATAACTGTACATATGACTTATTATGCCAATGTCCTCCTATAGAGCAGGTCGAAGAGATTAAATACCTTGGTATTTTTATTGATTCAGCCTTAAATGGAAAACACATATATCTAATCTCAAGAAAAGTATCAATACCTATCTTTGTAAATTCTATCACTTGAGAGAGCTGTGTGATACAAAACACTACGCCAGTATATTATGCCTTAATAAATTCAAAATTAGAATACGGCATTGTATGTTGGGGTGGAGCTGCAAAAGTGCACTTTAGTCCACTACACAAATTGCAAAAACATTTCATCAGACTAATACTATTCAAAAATCGAAGAGAGAATCGTTTCCTTTATACAAGAGATTACGTATTCTCCCATTCGCCATCTTTTTGTTTTCAAAGTCTTAAGAATTTTCTTTATGCGAAGTGGAAACGATGGATTTTCAGGCCCAGCTTTTCTGAAAGAAGAAGACTTGACTGGTATCAAGACTACCAAGAAAATTTTAGCTTCTTTTCTAAATCTTTTGTATACCTAGGCCCAAAACTCTTCAACGCTATACCACATGCTGGTAGAAGAACTAGAACTTGGAAAGAATTCTCAACAATAATTAAAGACTGGCTATTCCAATATCAAGATATAGAAAACTTTTTTTCAATTCTATCCTGAAAATCATACACTGTTTCAGCTACCGGTACAATGCCATGTATTTATACTCCATAAATTCCCAAACTTTTTGTACTTTGTGATTTATATTTCCACTTAGCTCATATTTTCTTATTAAGTTATAGTATTTTTTAATATTACAAAATTCAACACTGCGCTTCTGCTTTGTTTTTCTAAATAAATTTTTATAGCTGTTCTTGCAATTATATGCACATTTGTACCGCAATGGCCGAAAATACTTTGCTTAGACTTTTGAAATAGCAACTATATAATATTCGAAATATGTAATTATAATATATGATACTGGCAGCGCCTATAACAATTGCTGTCAGTTTAATTCTAAGATAAAATATTGTAATTTTTTGTTGTATAAGAAAAAGGAGAAAATTCATTTTCATTTTCATTTTCATTTTCATTCAAGATTTTCCTATTTTTTTTATTATTAACCTTTTGACTACTTACTCTAAAGGGTCCTACTACTGTTAATTACCTCAATAATTTCCAACAAAAATTCTATTTCCTTTTTGACCGAATTTTCCTACATATTTCTACTGTCATATCCCCAATTAAATTTTTAATCAACCTTTCAACTCAACTTCAGAATAATTTAAACTCATGCTTAATCAAGAGATTTTCCCTTTTCATTTCAAATTCAACTAGAAGAATTTCACTGTTAATTTTATTTTAATTAACCCGTTCAGTACTGTTCCAATATTTATTTTACTTTCACTGATAACCATTTTAACCTAGGTACTCAAAAAGTTTCTCTGTTATTTTATTTGTATACCTTAACTAATCACTTTAAATATTCATTGTCTAAACTTCAATTATCGTTACCATACCAAATTTCTAAGCAACTTTAAACTCAATAATACTCTTTTTTCTACCAATTATTACTTGTGTTTTTTGCGGCTGACTTTCCTACCAAACATTAACGAACCTTTTGACTGGGCTTCCCTAAACTGCTTATTCTGATTGTTTTCCTTACAATCACTACGAAGACTCACTAAATATTCTAGATTTCGGTTTACGTTATTCTACTGACGAGCCCCATAACTCTCGAATGAACCAGACCGTTTACTAGATACAAAAAAATCTTAGCTCACACCATCTTCGGTGCCTTTCGCTAAAATTATACAATTCCACCGTACAAATTTGCAAGGTTAGTCACAGCTAAATTCCTTGATTTGTTACATGGACAACTTTCGGGCAGTGCTCCGTTCTCTCTGGACACGGACCTACACTCGCGCCGATTACCTAAATTCAACAACAACACACACAGGCAGGACATCCCCTTGTCCTCCTCTAAATCTTGAGTCTCAACTAAACAAAAAAAAAAAATTCCCACAGCCTACAGGAAACGTCACCAACACAACGGATCTTTACACTATTACTACGCATGCCTACCGCAAAAATCACACCTAAAAAACAATATTTCCAATATAAAACTGATTCACCTTTTCGAGAATAAACATTACTGATAAAGGGACTTAACAACCTCATCTGAATCAACTTATTTTTATACAAATTCCCAAGGATTTGATCATCGTTAAACTTTAATCTACATATCTAATTATTTAGTTCAAACATCTCAAGGCCAAAACTACTCATCAACTTTTCAAATACATATCAACAATACTAATAAAACAGTTTCCTATTTATTCACTGATTACCTTCGATCTACCTAAACTTATCAAAAAAATTTCCTATTTTCCTCAAACATTCTCCCATAATAATTTCCGAATTTTCCTAATTTACTTGGGTTGACCTTTAAAATCTCAATATTCACTTTCACTACTACTATAATGATATTCAACTACCAGACGTGAGACCAGAATACGTACGTTGACATTACAATAATTTCTATCATCATTCACGGAATTACAGAATACAAAAATTTATTCAGCACTTAGAATCAGTTTTTTCTCACCTGTCCTAGTTTCTTCTACCCTTTTTATTCTAACGTTAAACCTTTCAATATCAATGATCAATTTCAATATGAAGTTCAGAATACTTTCAACTTAAGCCTCAATGATACTTGACTTTATCTTTAAGCACTTCAAAAGATTATCATTTTAATGGTTTAACATAACTGAATAACTTCCTGTTTCATCTACAATTATTTAAACTTCAGAAAAATTGGAGTAGCAACTATAAATTATTCATTCAACTCCAAACCCAAATATTGACAGTTAACACGTTCACAGAATGAATTATTAAGTATAGACTCAGAAAAATTGATCTAGTATTATTAGAGTAAGTTATGAAAAATTTAATTTTTAGAAAATTTGAATTCCAGAGATTTAAATATCTCTAGACAGCAGAGTCGGCGCAGTTGTGTGCCTAAGAAGATAATTTAGAATAAATATTTAGAATTTAGAATAGGCCGACACATCTAGAAAATACCTGAGTCTATACCTAATTCATGCAGGTGAACGGGCTAGAGTCAAGAAAACTTCAATTAATCTTGCCATGCCTGATTTGATAGGTTTATACTATAGAATAACACTACAATTTGAAATAATAGAAAATACAACAGCTTCAATAAACATTGGCAGCTAAAATCGAACAACAGAAACAACAATATCATGTACTTTGTTGACATTCTTCATCTGATTCGGGGGCGCATTACTATCCCCGTTTAGATAGCAATACGTCACAAAACCAAACAAGATCAGTCATAAAATAACCAATCAATTTCAACATGAAATTACTCAAGAAAGAAAAAAACCCGTTGAACCCAAATTTCGTCGATAGTAACCCATATAACCCATTTCATAATAATTTTGAATCCCCACTTTTGATTGACATTCTCGAATGAACCTTTGTTTCACTACACTGCACTTTCGTTGGTTTGTACGTTGCTTTATCGTCGGGGTTACAGTACCTTGTTTTTGGCGGTGAGCTTTTACCGGTTGAATTTGGCTTGACGGCGACGTCCTCTTACGTCCCTAGACCTGTCGTCTGAACGGGTGTCTTGAAGCGGTGTTACATAAAGTTGCGGAACCAAAGGGGTGGTAGTACAAGAAGTTGGTTTGGGAACACACATGAACCGCTGTAAATAAATGTATTACAGCATTAATTTCTAACTCTTCCTACAATTCATCAAAAGCTAAAACAGGAGTTATCTATTGATTACAATTAATTAAATTCTCTCATTCTTTGAATACTCATTTTATATAGATTTTTATCTTTAAACTACTGATTCTTTTTATCAGAATTAATGGATCTTTCTTCACAAATAATTCAAATTGAAATGATGCTAACTTATATGATATTTTTCGTTTGGTTTGCGAAATCAAATATAATTTTTCATATAGTAGCTCGGCTAGTATTGTTGGAAACTTGTGCGCCAGCCAACATTTATTTTATTTATTATTTATGAACTATAGGACGCAATCCAAGTGTAAATAACGGGCATTCGCCAAAACTGCTCAGAACCTTAATTAAAAATGAACATTCCAGAGTTTATGATTTGATTTACCTACAAATACAAGTCCAAAAACTAGTATCAACTGAAATTATGAATTTATCACCTAATAAAACAAGACACTTTATAACACAATAAAAGAAAAAAATATTGAAAATTTCACTTTAAGGAAAGATAATGTTTGCCTTATAAGATTCATCTTGTGGAATTTTTACCTTAATTAAATAAAATTAGTAAACACATAGAAAGTAATTTAAATTGTATTAAAATTTGAACATTCATTAATATTTTTCCTGAAAAGAAAAACTTTCTTCTTCGTCTATTAAGATTTCTATCATAAAAATTTACTAAATCATTCGACAGCCTTAATGACATAAGAAAACAGAGTCTGAAAAATATAAATTAAAAATGTCATAAACTCAATATGAACATAATCTTAAAAGTTTCATTCCATTTAAAGGCTATCTTCCTGACTTTCAGCAATACTCTACGATATATATCTCCAGAAACAATAACTCAAATGTAACGTAACTGAAAACTTTCTATACTTCTGTAGAAAAAAATTATAAGTATCTTCCTCACTAATAAAATCAAAAGGATTATTCTCAATCAATATTATTAACTTGAAAAATAACAGGCTTAATTATTCAATACTCTCATGGAAGTTTCAATCAATAAATTCCCTAAATTATATTTTAACCTTATTTTACGTACCTTAGCGGTTATTTGAAGAAACAATTATTCGTACATGATGAAGAAACACGATTAAACCTTTCAGGACATGGCACTACCAGAAAATTCAAACTTTAATAAAAATAAAACTAACTAATGATATAAGCTTGTAAACTTGCCCAAAAAGGGCGAAACATAATGACTACATCTTTACTCTCGTAGTGCTCCTAGCAAAGTCCTCCGGAACGTAATCTGGTCTGTCGGCTGGGGAATCGCCCCACTACTGTATTTAGAAACAGGTCTCCAATTGGGCGAAAGGAATCAATTTGACCATCGTCGCGTGGCTTCTAGAGTCTTTGGACCAATAGTAACTGCAAAATCGGTAGTTGTTATAATTTCAATGCTTGCTGTTTTCCAACTTATCGCATTTTATGTTGCGACAAGAAGGCTAAGTTTTAGAGATAATTCCATAATCTACATTCCTCGATGACTCGGAGCCACAATTTTTAAATATCTATCATGGGAAACTCGAAGTCATGGCCGTTCATAATAGAGAGAGAAAATAATTTATTTCGCTAACTCACTTACAATAATGGCTCTAGTCTATTGCGTATTAAATTTACTATTATAACTTGGGAAAAGGCCTGAATTAAAGAGAGTGCCCGGCACAGCGCCGCGGTTCCATTCGCCAGAATCGCGCCTCTCTCCGTCGCAGTTCTCCTTGCACATCCAGCTGCCTCTAAGCTCGCAAACGTTGCCA
Organism: Nilaparvata lugens; assembly: GCF_014356525.2. NCBI lineage: Eukaryota > Metazoa > Arthropoda > Insecta > Hemiptera > Delphacidae > Nilaparvata > Nilaparvata lugens. The sequence continues at coordinate 441,746 of NC_052512.1, read as the reverse complement.
AGCTTAAGTAGTTGGACTCAGCTCCTGTATCGAGTAGTGCTCGATACTGGTGGCCAGCTACCTCGACTGTGGTATACAGTCTGTTGTCGAACTGCGACTCCGGTTCCAGTTGGAGCTGGTTCTTATTTCTCACCACTGCGGCTTTGTCTGTCGCCCTCTTCTGATCCTTCTCACAGGTGCAACTGGGACGAGGTTTTCTACAGCCCACGCAGAGAGAAATCTCAGGGCATTCCAAACTCCAGTGACCCTCTTTCTTGCAATGCCACCAGGTAGGTCCTACTGGAGTCGTCTCCACTCGCCGTTGTGAAGTTGTAGGCTCTGGCTCGGGGCGCGCTTTCACAGGTTTACGAACCTCTTCCTGTTTCACAGCCCTCTGCCTCTGCTGAGCACTTTTCTCCTCCGACTTTATCCTCTCGTACTGCCTGGCCAGCCTGAGTAGATCGTCCACCGAATAGACTTCTGCTTCCCTAATGTACAGCTTGTACCGGGGTAGAAGATTCTTGTACAGCCTCTGTAGCTGGTGATTGATTGAAAAATCTCCTCTTTTCCTCATGAGAGTCTGAAGTTCTTCTACGTAGCGTCGATAGCCTCGCCTTCACGCTGCCGTCGACCCAGGATTTGAGCATCCAGGTCTTCCTCGTAGGTTGCTGGATAATAACGAGACCGAAAGTCCCTTACAAAATCGTTCCAATGCTGCCAGAACCCTCTTCGGTTCCGCATCCATAAGGAACACCTTCCCGCTAGCATTTCTGTAGCGCCGGAACAACTGCTCCCCTGTCAGCCCGTAGGTTTGTTGTAACTCCTCGAGACGCTCTAGAAAGCTAGGAGCGTCTCCGTTGCCATCATATGACAACCTCCATCTCGCACCTTATCGCACACCGTCCCTGGGTCCATAAATGGTGTATGGTGGGCTGCAGCCCGACCGGTGAGTGCGGTGCCTGTCGTGGCCTGTACTGGTGCGCCGACGACTCTTCTGGTCGCACTAATGCAGGTCTCGCATGATACAGTGGGCCAGCGTCCACATGCGCCGACATTGACCTCGGTGGCGCTGGTTGCATCACCGCCTCTTTAGCGGAGAGCAGCGGTAGCATCGTGAGGCATCGCTGCCGCTGCTCCGTTAACACTCTCCGCAACTCGGAACAGGTGCCGTCTATGGGCACCGAGTCTAGGAGTAATTCGACCGCGTCTCTGCTCCGCAATCGATACACCCATGAATGGCATGATTCGCCATCGGAGGCTGGTGAGGCCTCCTCGGGCAGCTTCCCGAGTCTAGAAGACTCCTGATGATCCTCCTCTACAGGAGGCCACAGAGACGTGCTCCTTCCGCCTGGTGGTAGCTTGTGCTAGCTCCATTGCTAGCCTGGTTCAGGTTGCTGGCTTCCTCTGCCGTCTTCCTGTGATGATCCACAAGAACCTTCCTTAGCTCTGCCATTGTACCTGTTGTAGGTAGCCCTGCTGCTGCTGCTAGATCCACTGCTTCTTTCCGGTGGAGTTTGTAAATCCAGGACACTCCTGGATCGCTGCTATCCTCTCGCGCCTCTTGGTCTTCTCCGGCGCGACTACATTTCTCCTCTGCACTCATTGCTGTTTTTCTCCTCCTGCCTTGTGCCCCACGTTCGTGTGCCAATCTTCTGAGTAGATCTTTGCCCACACCTATCTCTATCAGAGTTCCCAGTGTTGCTCTGGGCCGGCTAAACTCAGTCAGCGACTGGGAGGGCCGCGGCAGGGGACGGGAGTCTTGGTGGGGCGTCCATCAACCACCCTCGTTCGGGTTGGGGGTTGAAAAAGGGTCTTGAGTGCTTTGGAGAAATGTTTCCCTCTTTTAGGAAAGAGGGGCCGTGCTTTCGCACTGCCAAACAGGGTTGGTCGCAGAAAGAAGGGAACAGGAAACTTGCGGTGTTAGTCTTGAGGAAAGGCTTCGTGTCGGGATTAAGTCTTAGTCCTTGGGCACCGGGTGTCTTCCCGGGGTCCGGGTTGGACGCGGAGCTCTGGTAAAGGCCTTCCCTGGCCTTCCCAGAGGTTCTCTTACGCTTCCGCACTGGATCAGTGCGCTGCGGCGGCCAGCACTCTGGACTTTCCTAAGTCCTACTTGCCAGGCACCAGCTGTCCTCCTGGGGTCCGGATCGTCCGCGGAGTTGCGGGAAAGGTTTTTCCACACCTTCCTAGATGTCCTTTCTCGATCCCGCACTGGATTAGTGCGCTGCGGCGGCTCGCGCTCTGGACTCTCCCAAGTCCTATTTGCCGGGCACCAGCTGTCCTCCTGGGGTCCGGATCGGCCGCGGAGTTGCGGGAAAGGTTTTTCCACACCTTCCTGGATGTCCTTTCTCGATCCCGCACTGGATTAGTGCGCTGCGGCGGCCAGCACTCTGGACTTTATTAAGTCCTACTGGCCGGACACCAGCTGTCCTCCTGGGGTCCGGATCAGCTGCGGAGTCGCGGGAAAGGTTTTTCCACACCTTCCCAGATGTCCTTTCTCGATCCCGCACTGGATTAGTGCGCTGCGGCGGCCAGCACTCTGGACTTTCCTAAGTCCTACTTGCCGGGCACCAGCTGTCCTCCTGGGGTCCGGATCGGCCGCGGAGTTGCGGGAAAGGTTTTTCCGCACCTTCCCAGATGTCCTCTCTCGATCCTGCACTATATAGTGCGCTGCGGCGGCCAGCACTCTGGACTTTCCCAAGTCCTACTGGCCGGACACCAGCTGTTCTCCTGGGGTCCGGATCGGCCGCGGAGTTGCGGGAAAGGTTTTTCCACACTTCCTAGATGTCCTTTCTCGATCCCGCACTGGATTAGTGCGCTGCGGCGGCCAGCACTCTGGACTTTCCTAAGTCCTACTGGCCGGACACCAGCTGTCCTCCTGGGGTCCAGATCGGCCGCGGAGTTGCGGGAAAGGTTTTTCCACACCTTCCCAGATGTCCTTTGTCGATCCCGCACGGGATCAGTGCGCTGCGGCGGCCAGCACTCTGGACTTCCCTAAGTCCTACTTGCCGGGCACCAGCTGTCCTCATGGGGTCCGGATCGGCCGCGGAGTCGCGGGAAAGGTTTTTCCACACCTTCCTAGATGTCCTTTCTCGATACCGCACTGGATCAGTGCGCTGCGGCGGCCAGCACTCTGGATTTTCCTAAGTCCCACTTGCCGGGCACCAGCTGTCCTCCTGGGGTCCGGATCGGCCGCGGAGTCGCGGGAAAGGTTTTTCCACACCTTCCTAGATGTCCTTTCTCAATCCCGCACTGGATTAGTGCGCTGCGGCGGCCAGCACTCTGGACGTTCCTAAGTCCCACTTGCCGGGCACCAGCTGTCCTCCTGGGGTCCGGATCGGCCGCGGAGTCGCGGAAAAGGTTTTTCCACACCTTCCTAGATGTCCTTTCTCGTTCCATCACTGGATTTGTGCGCTGCGGCGGCCAGCACTCTGTACTTTCCTAAGTCCCACTTGCCGGGCACCAGCTGTCCTCCTGGGGTCCGGATCGGCCGCGGAGTCGCGGGAAAGGTTTTTCCACACCTTCCCAGATGTCCTCTTGCGCCTCGATGTCCCACTGGTGGTCTACCAATGGGGAGTCAGGTTTCGACCAAACCTGACGTGTCGCCATTGGTCGAAACTGGTAGCCCTTCGTCTAAACAGGTTAAATGTCGTTCAACACTCGCCCAAACGAGTGTAGAGCAGTGGAGTTCACCGTGTTGGAGGCTAATCGTCTTTAGCCTCAACACAACTCCCGGTCGCTGAAGAAATCAGAGTTCACTTAGTACAAAACGTACTGTGACGTTGCTAGCTGCTCGCTGCCTCCTTCTCACCTCTCTCGACCGCTCGACTTGGCTCTCCGAACTCGACTGCCTCCTGCTAGCCTTTCTCGAGCCTCCCTCAGTGACCGAGAGGGAGGGGTGAGAGGATGCGCAGCACCGCTGAGCGGTAGGCCAGTGGCTGGCTTGAACGTTGACCCCTCAGATTCTATGAAAGATAGCCGAGCGTCAAATAAATGAGCCCTAAATTCAATTCCTTTCTCTAGTTACAATATACATCGTGACACCACCAATGGCCCTTTAGAGGGAGTAGGCTTGTTGTAATGCCGTCAAGGTGTTCAAATAAAAGCTGAAACGGCAACTCATTGAAGTGTAGGAGACAAATTGCCCATTGTAGAGGTATTTTCATTCGGCGGATCAAACCAGATTTTAAACCTGTATTGACAGCTGCAGTACCATCGCAGCCAATGACAATCAAGTTTTCAAGAGATATTTCATGTTCAGATAGATGAGAAATAACAGATTTAACGATTTCTCCTGAGCTTCCAGAGTTTAGAGTAGCATGACTGATGTAGAGTGAGCCTTGAATAAGGGAGTAGTGCTCTTCTTTTATTACTCTACGATACTGTTTCGAGTGGGCCTGCTCTATCATCGAATTATCGCTTCATGATTTGATTCTTGACATTAAATTGGACAGTTTTGGGAATTTAATCTTGCTTCATTTCCTAATTCAGTTTGTCCAATAACATTCAACAGTTTCTTGTATTCTAGAATTTGTGAAATGAAAAAGCAATGTACCAAGCTCGTTTTTCTATGCTCAATCATCATATTATTGTATCATATTATATAAGGATGGTAAAACTTGTCTTAAAGTAGCCCACAGTGATTGAAAATGCTCAAGTTATGTTCTGTGAAAAATGTGATTCTTTTCTATATTTAGGCAAATTTTAGGATACATGAGCCACTGGTAGGTATTGCTTAAACTGAATGAGAGAAAATCACAATGATTTTGAGCTATAATTTGAGTATTTTCCACCTCTAACAACACAAAAAAATATAATTCAAGTTGAAAAAAAATTCTGAAAAATTTTGTTTTTTTTATTTTTAACAAAATTTAGTGCCCATGCGCGACTGGAAGAGGCTATCACGTACGCCCTAAGTAGCTTCAGAGGTTGGTGATTGATACCCAGGTGTTGCTCCTGGATGACCTAGCTCAGTTTTAATGTGGGCGGGGAAAGGAGGCAAGTCGAAGTTCCTCTTCTTCCTTCTTTGTGCCTTAGCTGTTGTGGACAGCACCTCTTGGTGCTTCTGACGGCATGAAGGTCGCTCTCTACTCTGATGACACCACTTCGAGGTAATTTTGTATTGGCCATACGGCCTCGGCTCTGCTCCAGTATAGTAGGAAGAGGAAGGATAGACAGGAGGGACGGCAGCCAACAGGCCGCAGTGCCCTGGGAGGATGGGTGAAAAGGGATGGCAGTCAACAGGCCACTGTGCCCTGGGAGAATGTAAGAATAGGGACAGCAGCCATCGGGCCGCTGTGCCCTGGGAGGATGAGAGGATAGGGACGGCAGCCAATGGGCCGCTGTGCCCTGGGAGGATGGATGGATAGGGACGGCAGCCAATAGGCTGCTGTGCCCTGAGAGGATGGAAGGATAGAGACGGCATCCAACGGGCTGCTGTGCCCTGGAGGACAGGTGGAAAGGGATGGCAGCCAATGGGCCGCTGTGCCCTGGGAGGATGGAAGGATAGTGACGTACGGCAGCCAACGGGCCGCTGTACCACGACAGGAGGTCAGGGACGTACGGCAGCCAATGGGCCACTGTACAAGGACAGGAGGTTGGGGCCGTATGGCAGCCAACGGGCCGCTGTACAAGGACAGGAGGTCGGGGACGTACGGCAGCCAACGGGCCGCTGTACAAGGAGCAGGAAGGCTGGGAGTGGAATGCTGTGGTCTGGCGTTTATATACTCTCCCAAAGTAGAGGGGATGGAGTCACGCCGCCGCCAGAGGCGGTAAAGCTCCATAAGAATCTTCGTAATCTACTGATAAAAAAGATGGTCAAGTGAGCATATAATATATCAAAATTGATAAATATTTCATCTGTGTATACTTAAACATGTAAATCTCATGGGGTGTTCTTGATAATATTACCTTTATGTTTTAAGACTTGCGCAAGTTTTGATATCAATTTCAATTTTTGAATAACCCTTCAACGAGCTAGCTTTATTTAATTGTGATTATCTCAAAGCACTGAGGGCTCCCTTATTAACTTTTCAATTGAACTCGCATGTTGATTTTCACAATTATGATGGTAATCCGGATTCGTTTCGATGTCCAAGGCCTTTCTGGTGGGCTGCAGTCGTCTTCTCCAGAATATTTAATTTAGTGACTCGACCTCAATGAGACTTATGAAATTAATTTTTGATTATTCAACTTTAGATTTTTAAAACGTGCAATTATGTAGAGGGATCTTATAAATTGGTGGCTGTTCCCAGTGACCTCTGGTGAGCAAGTAGGCCTAGATCTACCCCTATTCTTTCCATGATCATACTTCCGTATTTTTGAATTTGCATATAATTTAAATATCCACTCTGATTGGAGCTGTCCCTAGCCTTACTACTACGCAATAATGTGATTCAATATAGTCCATGCCAATCTGCTAGGTTACTGCATGAAGAGCAAATATTTAGTTTCAAATATTCATTTTTTATCTGTTTCATAAATTGGGTACTGTATAGTTCAAAAATTCTTATCATTCATATGATAAATTATGTATATTTTTGAATTAACTCGCTTTTACCGCCGGTCAGTTACTGTATTTTGATTGGCATATTCTTAAATTACGAATGTATTCATGCGCTGAGTAAGATATATATCCCATTTCCTTAGTATTTTTATTTATTTTATACATTTTGTCCATGCTTCTATGACATAAGAAATATTTTTGTATTTTCTAAAATGCTTTTCCTTCTACATTGACATGCCATGCTTGTTACTAACCCCCTGATCACAGTTTAAGCGAATGCTATTTGTATGCAACTAAATTTGCCACAGGTGTCTGGCTAATTCTCAATTTATATGGCTTGACCAATTATTTAGGTTGTCGACCAGTAAGTATCAAAGAACCTAACCTCAAAAATTGTTTTTTATATTATCAAATAAATAGCAATAATATTTCCCTTTCCATTTGGCTGTTTAAAACTGTAGCCTGGATACCCGTTATTATCTAATCTCGAGTTAGTTGACATCGTATCTATTGATAGCAATACAGATGTTTGCTTGAGACCTATAAATTCTTTTCATTTAGTAATAAATTTTGTTCACTTTTCAAAAAATCTCTCACAAGACTCAGTGAAGTTGTAATATAACATGAGTCATTAAATTTAAATAATTCCTATTTTTAATTGAGCCTATCCCCTTTAAAGGCGCACTAAGAAATCTTTTGGCAATATTTCAACTCTAAGGGTTGTTTTTAAGCATGTATATTCTTCTTCTCCCAATATCTTAATTATAATTAAAATTTCCATATCATATGTTACTATAGAACTATAAGATCGCTAAATTTGGTAACTCAACTACAGCTATTATAATCTTTTTCACTTGCTCACACTTTCTTTCTCACGTTTTCAACAGAGTATGTTAACTTTTTTTGATCAGCTGCTACTTGAGGGACTAATAATCCTTCCCGAAAGAGCTTCAGCGATTTTTCCCAGAGTTGAGACCTGTTCCAAAATAATTTTTCTATCGCAAACGTACTCTATCCCTGATTAAATGAAAAAATGTTGGAGACGTTTTCGAGATCCGTCAGACATACATACATATCCGGAAACACACATATTTAAACAGAAATTGTTCGCTCAGTGTAATTGACTTCAATGATTATGATTCATTAATGAGAGCTCATCTCACATAATAATAACAACGGGTATAAAAACGAAAATGTCAAACATAATAATTCAAATCAAAACCAATAACAGCTGGCATAAAAAGCAAGAATGGCAATCATAATTTTGAAATCGAAACAGTAGCTATCATCTTATCTCCAGGAGTGGCCGTAGTCGAGTGGATCAGATGCTGGCTTTATGATTCAGAGGCCCGGGTTCAAATCCCGGCCCGGGCAAAATATTTATCTCGGGCCACTCCCGTTTTTCGGATGGACACGTTAAGTCGTCGGTCCCGGCTGCCTAAAAAGCAGTCGTTAAGTCATGTCAGAGGCCTGAAATTGATCAGTTGCGACCTGAGAACTCTGACACCAGACCTGAGCTAGCCAGGTCACACGATATTATTATTATTATTTATCTTATCTCCATCTGATCTAATGTAAACAAATTATAGTGAGATTCACATCGATGTGTCAGCATTATTTGAATGGGGGGCATTGATGCTATTAATGAGGTATACTGACAGTTTCAAGTGAATATCAACGAACTGTTCTGCATATTCTCCAATATTTTAATCGAAAGCTACCTTCTATTTTTTTGGTAACACAACTAATGTTTAGGAATAATTTTATTGATTCATGGGAAAAGCGCCTTACTTCTATGGAAGATATTTTTTTAACCGAGACATTAGGAAAAGCAACAACAGCTATTTGGCCGTTTTAGCAAATAACCCCTTTCTTTCGTCAAGTTGAATTCTGGCCGAATTTCCTCATTCTTTGCACACAGTTCCACAACGGACACTTCTGAAGTTTTAAAAATACTCTCCATTCATCATACTGAATAATTAAAATTGCATTGAAATTGTTTAAGCTGTTCACACGATCTGTCAGATATACAAACAAAATTAGTCTTGATAGAATAGGATCAATTGATAGAAGTCCCGCCATAAAAGTTTGTTTTATGAAACATAAAAATTATCTATACTCCCAGGAATAGAAATAAAAATATTTATTCTTATATTTATATTCTAATATCTATAAATCTGTAAACCCTTTTTAAAATTATTCAACACGACATGTTTCGGTTATAAATAATGCCATTATCAAGTGATTGGAAAATAAATAATAATATAATATTCTCAGGAATAGCTCTGATTGAAGTAGCAGTGGCCAATCAATTTTTCCGCGATAAATGCATTTTAATCTTCAAGTTGATACCAACCTAACAAAGTTAACTCAACTAAATGCCAACCTGACAAAATTATTAATTTGATTACCAGTTAACAACTGTTTCGAAGAGGTACTCTCTCTTGATTATAGTTCTACTAGCCGTCATGCTCGCTTCGCACGCCATATCTGTCTTGCCAGGGGACCCCGCCCCCTGGACCACCAACTGAATCGTCCAAGAATAAGATCAGCAGGCTCGCTTCGCTCGCCTGCATTTTTCATTTGAGCATTTTTATCATATGTTAAGACAATCCAGTCGGGGGTCCAGGCTAAACGTCTGGCTAAACGGATATGGCGAACGGAGCGAGCCTGACGGCTAGTAATATAATATTTCCTGGATTGAAGTAGCAGTGCTCAATCAATTTTTCCGCGATAAATTCATTTAAATCTTCAACTTGGTGCCAACCTAACAAAGTCAACTCAACTTAATGCCAACCTGACAAAATTATTAATTTAGATGCCAGTTAACAACTGTTTCGAAGAGGTACTCTATCTAGATCATAGTTCTATAGTAACATATGATATGGAAATTTCAATTATAATTAAGAGATTGGGAGAAGAAGAATATACATGCTAGAAGACTAACTTTAAACCCTTAAAAAAAACCCTTAGAGTTGAAATATTGCCGAAAGATTTCTTAGTGCGCCTCTAAAGGGCAACTGAACATACCTACCCAATTGAACGTTTTTGGTCCAGTAGATTTTTAGTTATACGAGTGAGTGAGTGAGTGAGTCAGTCAGTCAGTCAGTGAGTGAGTGCCATTTCGCTTTTATATATATAGATATAAACAAATGGTATGGACATTTCAATTATACTAGTAGTTCTGTGAACAGTAGAACTCGCGGTCAGTAAGTTATATTGACCTGTTGTTATGTTTTCTCAGAAATTAATGAATAATTCATCAAATTAAAATGTCTAGAAAAAATCCTAAATAAATATAGAGCTTCCTGTCCTATCGTACCGTGACGTGTCGTCCCGGAATGTGAGTGTGAGCGCTGTTATCAGGTCTGGCTGCAACTGTCTACAACGTTGATGGAAAGATACAATTTTCAAGATGTTCGATGTTTTTGAACAGGTTGTATTATAGTCAACTGTCTACTAGCGTTGATGGAAAGATAAATTTTTAAGATGTTCGATGTTTTTGAACGGATATTATTATAGTCCACTAGACAGCTGATTTATGATGAATAACTCTATAGTCTGATTTTTACTGTAATATTGGCGCATGAAGGAGGCTCCTTTTTCCATTTATATTATCCTTGAAATGCAAAATTCCAAAAACCTTGTATATACGTCGACGCGCAATTTAAAAAGGAACATACCTGTTAAATTTCATGAATATCTTTTACCGCGTTTCGCCATAAATGCGCAACATAAAAACATATTTTAACATTTAAACATTAAGAGAAATGCCAAACCGTCGACTTGAATCTTAGACTTCACTTCGCTCTGTCAATTAAGAGATTAGGAATGAAGAATATACATACTAAAAGACGAACTTTAAACCCTTAAAAACCACCCTTAGATTCAAAATATCGGCAAAAGATTCCTTAGTGAGCCCCTAGGACTAATAAGAAAGCTATATTTCAAGTTTTGTTGCGATCCGTCCTGTAGTTTCACAGAAATCATGATCAGTGAGATAAGAATTTTATAAGTTGTCACGTGGTATTTTAGTACCATCAAATATTTTGAAATGAACCAGTGAATTTTAATAGAATTATAAAATGGAAAAGAAAGTTAGACCTAGTCAAAGGATCAATCCACTTGAATCGAATATTGTTAGCGATAAAGAGTAATAATATTATCAAAAATGATAAGAAAACATGTATAATTGTGATTCAACAACTGAGAATCCATTGGCAAAATTAAAAATTATAAAGCGGCTTACTTATTATTGGCGGATTATAAAAAATAAAAGTTTGCATGTACGTTGAGGTTAGAATTTTTTGTTTACACTTTTAAAAGAATCAGTCGATCTTGAATAAATTGATAATCATTTGAATCAATACTGAGCGAATCAGCTGATTGTTCGATCAACCAGTATAATAGGTTGAAATTATAAAAATTTACTCACAAAAGATGTATTATCATATATACTAAGGAAGGTTGATGTATAGAAATACGGACAACTATTATTTCTGTATAAATATTCATTATAATCTAAAAAGCACGAAAATCCAGAGTATACAAAACTCATATAAAAAACTAAATGTATATTGTTTATTAACATCGTATATCGCGATTTAATTATGAAATTAATTTAAGATAAACACTCCATATATTTATATAAAAAACTTTTTATTTAAATTTTTCTATTATAAAGTTAAAGAAGCCCTGATTCTGAGGCGACTAATTGTGTTGAATCTACTAAATTGAAGACCAATCAGAAAGAAGCTTACAAAATTGTTCTGGGGAAAAATAATTTTTTTTGAGAGGATGCACAGAGAGTTTAGGGTTCTTTCTTCCTTTGAATTTTAGAATTATCAAGCCAACCCCTTTTTTTAAATGTGAAATATTTATATTAAATGTTAAATTATCTGTGAACTCAGTGTTGTTGAAGAGTTCGTAATTTATAATCATTCCCATGAATATATCTTTAATTTAGAAAAAAATCTAAGAGAATCTGGACACGCGTTAGCCCAGCAGTGATGAAAGAGACCTGCCTAATTAATTATTGGAAATAATTAATTCAATCCACGAGACAGTCAAGAACTTCATGAATGTGAGTGATAAGTCAAACGAGCTCGTTTCAGGTTTTCTACATATAGTGGGGAAATTAATCAAAAGCGCTATTCAAATTAACTTAAATTAAAGAAAAAGTCACAACGTGTTGAATACTATCACATAGTTTATGAGAACATTTATGAATTACTGGATATATGTAGGAAGCTTACTTCCATGCACGGCCCGAACTCATTATAAAACCCTGAGATCTCATGTTGAATATCAATTTTATTAATTATTATTATTTACTAATGAGCAAAGTATATCATATCAAATCTATAGACCAAACAGGTTTTTATTTGTAGAATTTTGAATTGACTGGAAGTCTAAGTATCAGTATTAAGTATAATATATTTATGAATTTTGAAACTCACTATTGTGAAAAAATATTAAACATTGTGATAATTATTCAGATTTTAGAAAAGAATTTATTTAAGAAGAATTATAGATAAGAGAAAATTCTATATACACTGTTTTATGGGAATATATTTTGTGTTTTATGTCAGCATACAAATCATAGAAATTTATTTTATCCTAACTCATCTCGTGATATACAGTTTGAGCTGTTGTGGTACCAAAAAATATTCAGCAGCATATAAATTTATTGAAACAATTAAAATTGATCTCATTAAGAGTACTCCATATTTATCATCCTTTGATGATAGTCATATTAGTCTGCCAGAAAAAGTATATTGAAAATTATATTAATAAGGTTGCAGTTATATCATATAAGGATCCAGAGAGCTTCAAGAACTGGCGTTGTAAGTTCTAAGGAATTTCAAAAGGATAAATTGATGGACACCTGTATTCATGACAAGCGTTTTAAGGATCAACTAGAAAAACTATAGTTGGTCTTTATTATTCTCTATTGTGTGCATGGTTACTGATAGTCAGTCATCAAATATTCTTTTGGTTTCCTCTTTGGTATTCTTCAAGAACTTCAAAGAAGCAGCGGTAAGAATTAATAATCACTGGTCATTGAACCCTATGGTGATTAATTATATTGAGAAAATTCATGTATCTACCACTGAGCTAGAGCTGAGGTTTGAACCCAGTAATTTTGCGAGCCGGACGGCCTTAATTTTTTGTGAATTTGTTCGCAAAAGAGGGAATTCAGCAACCGCTCATATAAACGTCAAATTTACAACTCGACACAATGTCACCCAACCAGTGGGGCAAAGGTTTACCATTTGACACAATGACACCACAAGCGTGAGGCATGATGAAAAGCTTACCTACTCAATCTCACTATCAATGATTGATGAATTATTGATAAAACTGAAAGCTGCAAGAAGTATAATCTGGAGTTGATTCAACAAGATATATCTGATGACCTATTGTAAGTTTCTGGCTAAAGTAAGTGAGTTGCTCTTCAAATTGAAATTTTTAAAGCTGCATAAATACAGACAAACTGTATCACACGAGTTTGATAACATAATTCTCATAATAGAGAAAAAATTGGATAGAAATTTCCATAAAATTTTATAACCAAATTTTGATCTTGATCTTTGAATCTAGATATTCTATGCTGACCAGTGTTATAGGTTATTTGAAGCATAATAGCATTATTACTATTAAGGAAGATAAGACCCTAACTAAAATTTTAAGAACTATATTAATGTAATATATTCATGTTGGCATTCATACCTGAGTCACTGGATATTCTTTTCGTAATATATGTACATGACACTTGAAACTTCTAACACCACACAATTTTATCCAGAATAGGCACCATCAATGAGTCCATTTTAATATTCCAATAATTTCGTAGTACACTTGGCTATTTACTTGAAGTAATACATAATATCGTCACCATGAATCAGTCACCAGCTAACTCCCAAATATCCTACTTTAGCGACCACCCACAAAACCCTATGACCATGACACCGGCAAATCAACAACCCCAGGACAATACAGCGGAGACTACACGAGAGAGAGAGGGAGGCAGCATATGCTCCATAAACTTCGACCCGCAAAGCCTGGCCCAATTGTCCTCTACTAGGATCGATAACGTCGTCGATGTGATAAATTCTGATGAGAGTCCGGCTGAGGGAGATGAAGGAGTGAGGGCGTCCAACCCGGTGCTGACGTCTCCGCAGATAGCTCCAAGCGCCGTCGAGGAAACAGAGAAGGCCGCCATCCAGTCGCCATCTGATGTTGCCAGTCAACCGCCATCCGCAACCACCAATCTAGAAAAACGCAACACCACATTAGATTCTTCAGTCAGTTATACTACCAATTTCATGACGAAAGATTTCATAAACGAATTCAAACTTATACTCGACCAAGCCTCAGAAGAAATGACTAAAAAAATACAAGAAGATATCAATGAAAGCGCTAAAGCCATCCAGGATAAAATGGAAGAAAATACCAAAATCATCCAAAAAGATATCAAAACTGACCACGAAGGTGTTGAAAAGAGGGAAGAGAAATTTTATGAAAAATTTTCTGAATTCAAGAAAGAGACGAAAAGCATAGGAGACAGTAAAAAAGACATACAATCTACTGCCATGAACGACCTAGAAAATCATATAGATGAAGTGCCTAAAGAAATTGAGAAGCGGGTAGACGTATTAGGTGAAGAGAGAGATACCACTATCATAAAAGCTACAACGGAAAAGGTATTAGAAAATAAATGCGAGATGAAATTGAAGATGGGTGAAAATGTTGATAGAGTGGAAATAATAATTAAAGAGCAAAGTAACATGCAAACATGTACAACAAACATAACGGAAGAAGGGATTAAAGCAAGGGAGATATACGATGTGTTAGAGAATGCCGCAGTCAGACAACAACTAAAGATAACAAAATTATATGACGAAGTGAATGAGAACGTAAAAACTATAGATGATAAATGGACCGCAAACGAGGAAAGAGTCTCCAGAATAGACATGCATAGAAAATATTCCAGTCAACAGAATGCATTATACGCCGACTGAACTGACAAACAGCACTCAACTTTTTCAAAGTCTTGGAAAATTTGATAATTCCTACTGCCATATGCAACCTAGACAATTTGTAGATCAAATAAAAGCTGTTCAAGAACTGATACCCACCTCTTGGTTAGTATGGCGTTCCCAGCTGTCCAGTCTACTACTCGGCGAGCCGCTGATGTTCTTTCAGAGCCGAATGCGAGATATCAATAGCCTGGAGGACTTCATCTCCCAGCAGTATTGCAGCAGTATTGGAGCAAACGTAAACAGATGGACGCACTATCAGAGATTATATCATGCACATATGATAATAGAGGCAGACAGTCATATACTGAATTTGTAGCTAAGATGATGTGCAAGAATTCGCAACTAGACGAATCTCTGGCCGACTCATCACTAGCAATATATTATCAAAAAAGCTTCCTTTCAATGTTCGCATGACACTGGCAGTATCTTCGATTTCCAGTTGCAAAGAACTGATCGAACATTTACACTGTATCCAATCCGTTACTTCTGAATCAGGTCAGGTGAACGATTGCGCAGGAGATTCCAATCATTCTCTTCAACATAATAATAATAGCTTCAGGAAAAACTATAATGGTGAGAATCAAATGTCAAATGCCGGAGCAAACACTCGATATCCAAAATACCCTGAAAATACTGGCAGAGGTCAATCCTTTGAAAATAATTCTAGAAATAGATCTCAATATTACAATAATAAACAACAGGATAAAGGAGCATATTATGATGGCCAAGATCGTTTAAATGGGAATAACTACAAGCGAGATGGAGGTCACAAGAGTCAAGGTGAAACACATCAAAATCATAACTGCACAAATACATCTTACACATTCGCGCATACAACAAAAACAACCCAAAATCAACATGCAAATAACTCACCACCAAACCAAGAAATGAGCGCTTCTAAAACTACATGACTATATGACACCCCAGAAGTAGAGGATAATTATTCATCTGGCAAATTAGAGGAACCTACTAAACCTCTCCACATAGACACTACTTTCCGGGATGATCAGTGTGAAACACTCTTAGAAAATCCTGACAGTACCGATATGACATCAGACAGTCAGTTACAAACTTATATCGGATGCAAGTTGTATGGGACTAAACTACAAGCCCTGATTGACAGTGGTTCACAATGCTGTTTATTGCAAGAGGACATGTTTTTAAACATCAAAGATAAGCATGAAATAGCTATACTACCCCTTACTAATGTATACATTTCCGGTATTAATCCTGGCAGAAGAATAAGAGTGACCACTCAATGGCTCTTAGGAGTGGAAACAGAAGGAATTATATTCGAATATACTTTCCTGTGTTACCAGTCAAAGGTCCATCAATAATAATAGGCACTGATTTCCTACAGTATTTTCGAACCTGTTTAAATTTCCGTACGCTAAAATTCCATGCAAGTCCTGAAATCACCACCACCGAAATTATCACACCTCTCAGTTTAAAAAGACATCCTGGAGAAAATCGGATAGTACAATTTGCATATCACATAAAAGGCGTTCCTAAGACTTGGGGTATTCAGGAAATTGAAGAAACCATGGAGCATTTTGAAGTGTTGAGTTTAACGACAACAGATGACGGTGTGATTGATAAAGAGGTTTCCTCTGAAGAAATGTTGGAAAGATTATTGGATAAGATAAACTGTTATGCCGAATGGGATTTAGATACAAAAAACAGTGTTGCGAAGGTTTTCATTGAGAATAGAGATGTCTTCTCAGAACAACCAGGTCTAGCCAAAGACTTTGAATGCCGACTCAAAGTCAAACCTCATGAAGCCTATTACCGAAAATCTTATGCAATACCATTTACATACCGCCCGGCAGCTATAGCAGAGATAGATAGAATGTTAGAATTGGGGATTATTGAACCATCAAGCTCTCAATATAGCTCACCAATTGTTTGGTTGCTAAGGAAGACGGCACGTGAGATTATGTCTGGATGCGCGAGCGCTTAACAGCATTTTGGAAGATGACCGTGAGAGCCTAGACCAGATAGAACAAGTACTTCAAACCTTTAGTGGGAAGAATGTATATTCTACAGTTGACCTAAGCGCAGGTTATTGGCAGATCCAGATAGCAGCAGAATCAAGAGATTATCTATCATTCTTATTCAACGGAAGAAATTACTGCTTCACCTGCCTAGCTTTTGGACTGAGGAACGCCATGGCCATATTTATTCGTTGCCTACATCAAGCTGTAGGAGAAGATGTCACAGATTTCTGTACACTCTACGTGGATGATGGAATTATTTCTTCAGCAAATATTCAGGACCATTGTCAACACCTAAACATAATATTTCGTCGCCTCATCAGGTGTGGACTCAAATTGAAATTGTCAAAATGCGAATTTTTTGCACAGCAAGTCAAATATTTGGGACATATCATTACCCCAGACGGCATCTCCAAGATAGCAGTAAATTAGAAGCCATCAGAAAACTCCCTTCACCTACTAACCGAAAGCAACTGCAGAAATTCATTGGATTCCTTCAATTCTATAGACGTTTCAACAGCCGTATGTCACACTACACTGCCCAATTAAGTCACGTACTATCTACCAACAAAGCGTGGAAGTGGACAGAAGCAGAAGAGAAGATATTTCGAGAATTAAAAGAAGCTTTCTTCGAAACAGTTGTACTAAGTCATCCCGATATGAGCCAACCATTTTACATAAACGTAGACGCCTCAGATTACGCCATAGGAGCTGAAATATTTCAGAAAAGTGCCGAAGGAGACAAAGGAGTACTAGTCTTTTTTAGTAAAACACTAAACCCAGTACAAAGACACTATTTGATTACAGAAAAGGAGTTATTAAGTATAGTAGAAGTCTGTAAAAAATACCGCACACTACTGTTGGGCAATAAAATTTATATCAATACCGACCACAAAGCTCTCACATTTTTTAAAACAGCTAAATTAAACCACAACAGACTGTCAAGATGGTTTCTCGCTCTTCAAGAGTTTGATCTCGATCTCACCCACTTACCAGGAAAGCAAAACCAAACAGCCGATTTTCTATATCGAGAATTAGATGCCTCATATTTTTGTAGTAAACAATGGAAAAGAATACTTGACCTGGCTGATATAAAAATATCTCGAACTTCCACATACTCTCCTAGCTCGAATCCTGTGGAGCACCGTATGGCAGAAATCTCACAATTCATGAGGGCTGAAAAACATCAAAGTTGGGTTGGATACTATCATTCTTGGAAGAGTGTTTCAACAATTGTATCAATGAGAATACAGGATATACACCAGTAGAGTTTTTTCGGAGAAAGAAATAAAATGTTAATTGAAAAGTTAATAGATTTCCCACCGTCGAATGCTTTAACTCATCCTAACCTAGACATCTGTCACATTGTACAACAGAGATTAGAAAGGTCAGCGACCTCACAAAAACTTTATCATGATAATAAATCCAAACAGTTTAAATAAAGTGTCAGAGATGGAATACTTTTAAAGCCATAGATTATCCAATGCATTGGAGAAAACTACCAGAAAATTCTTTCACATTTATACTGGACCATATAAAATTGCAGCAATAACTGAACGTAATACAGTTCAGTTGTATGAAGAATGCAAACCAAATTTAACTTGGTGGGGAAATATCTCTAATCTCAAACCGTATTATCGAGACACTAAGCGATAAGGAAGTAAATAATAATATTTTGATGGAACGTCACTGGCCTTACCTGTCGATGTATACGTACCAGACGAATGCCAAACAATACACTTAATTAGCAGACGAGTATCCACTTTGAATAGCAACACCTGAAAATAAAGAAATAAAAAATTTAGAAACCACCTTTAATACCATCCTCACTAATAAAGCAAGAGAATAAATAACTTCCAATTTAAAAACCAGCTTACTGTATATTGATGAAGGAGCATCAAAATGGTGACAGTTGATGAACAGAAGCCAGCAAAAGTCAGCTGTTCCAAAAAGAACCAGAGTCAAAAGAACCAAAGTAGCCAATGCCTGATAAATCGCCTAAGTTGATACCCCAAAAAAGGCTCAAGTGTCATTTAAATGTGAATTATATATGTAAACATGTTGTAAAAAGTATTATATTGTTATTATTAATGTGTAAATCCAAGGGAGAAAATAAATAAATTTATCTGCCAAATGATGAAACCGCCTAGTTACCACCAAAGAATATTAAGCCAAAGTTTCATGTATCAAATGAATAAGAAGTTCTTGTTAATAAAATTGACCAAAGATTATCCATTAAAAATATTCATTGTATAAACATAAAGCCCAAATCAATTGAGAGAGAGAAATCAAAATGTACAAGCCACTGTTCTATGTCGAGGGAGAAGAAATGTTATATCCTGCAAGTCAGAGACTATAGTGTTGTTAGGTTGGCAATGATTTTGCACTAATGTTCAAATGTGCTACCAGCCTGAGGGCGGAGCGGATCGAAGAAAGATGTTATATGTTTATATGTTGAGGAGGAGGATAATTTATACTTATGTATTGTATGTGGTAGGAGATTGGCTGATGTAAGGCACATGTATTTGAATTGAATTTATTCATTATATTGTGTTGTTGAATTGTTAGGAGACAGGATTCTCAGTAGATTTATTAACAGGCTTTGTAACATGTGTGATTTCTGATCCAAAACCAACAGGATCATAAAATTATATTATATTCTTGAATTGTCGTTTTATATCAGAAATCAGAGGGCGTATTGTGTCACATGGTATTTTAGTACCATCAAATATTTTGAAATGAACCAAAGAATTTTAATAGAATTATAAAATGGAAAAGAAAGTTAGACCTAGTCAGAGGATCAATCCACTTAAATCAAATATTGTTAGCGATAGAGAGTAATAGTATTATCAAAAATGATAAGAAAACATGTATAATTGTGATTCAACAACTTTGAGAATCCATTGGCAAAATTGAAAATTATAAAGTGCTTACTTATTATTGGCGGATTAAAAAAATAAGAGTTGCATGTACGTTGAGGTTAGAATTATTTGTTTACATTTTTAAAAGAATCAGTTGATCTTGAATAAATTGATAATTATTTGAATCAATACTGAGCGGATCAGCTGATTGTTCGATCAACCAGTATAATAGGTTAAAATTATAAAAATTCACTCACAAAAGATGTATTATCATATATACTAAGAAGGTTGATGTATAGAAATACGGACAACTATTATTTCTGTATAAATATTCATTATAATCTAAAAAGCACGAAAATCCAGAGTATACAAAACTCATATGAAAAACTAAATGTATATTGTTCATTAACATCGTATATCGCGATTTATTTATGAAATTAATTTAAGATAAACACTCCATATATTTATATAAAAAACTTTTTTTTTAAATTGTTCTATTATAAAGTTGAGAAGCCCTGATTCTGAGGTGACCAATTGTATTGAATCTACTAAATTGAAGACCAATCAGAAAGAAGCTTACAGAATTGTTCTAGGAAGAGATAATTTTTTTCTGAAAACCACTTTCTTCTGGCTTAAGATCTTGACCTGGGAGGATGCACAGATAGTTTAGGGTTCTTTCTTCCTTTAAATTTTAGAATTATCTTTTTTTAAATGTGAAATATTTGTATTAATGTTAAATTATCTGTGAACTCAGTGTTGTTGAAGAGTTCGTAATTTATAATCAATTCCCATGAATATATATTTAATTTAGGAAGAATCTAAGAGAAATCTGGACCACGTGTTAGCCAGCAGTGACAAAAGAGACCTGCCTAATTAATTATTGGAATAATTAATTCAATCCACGAGACCGTCAAGAACTTCATGAATGTGAGTGATAAGTCAAACGAGCTCGTTTTAGGTTTTCTACATAAATAGTGGGGAAATTAATCAAAAGCGCTATTCAAATTAACTTAAATTAAAGAAAAAGTCACAACGTGTTGAATACTATCACATAGTTTTATAGAACATTTTATGAATTTACTGGATATATAGGAAAGCTTACTTCCATGCATGGCCTGAACTCATTATAAAACCCTGAGATCTCATGTTGAATATCAATTTTATCAATTATTATTATTTACTAATTGAGCAAAGTATATCATGTCAAATCTATAGACCAAACAGGTTTTTATTTGTAGAATTTTGAATTGACTGGAAGTCTAAGTATCAGTATTAAGTATAATATATTTATGAATTTTGAAACTCACTATTGTGAAAACTATTAAACATTGTGATAATTATTCAGATTTTAGAAAAGAATTTATTTAAGAAAAATTATAGATATAAGTAAATTTTATATACACTGTTTTATGGGAATATATTTTGTGTTTTATGTCAGCATACAAATCATAGAAATTTATTTTATCCTAACTCATCTTGTGATATACAGTTTGAGCTGTTGTGGTACCAAAAAATATTCAGCAGCATATAAATTTATTGAAACAATTAAAATTGATCTTATTAAGAGCACTCCATATTTATCATCCTTTGATGATAGTCATATTAGTCTGCCAGAAAAAGTATATTGAAAATTATATTAATAAGGTTGCAGTTATATCATATAAGGATCCAGAGAGCTTCATGAACTGGCGTTGGTTAGTAAGGAATTTCAAAAGGATAATTGATGGACACCTGTATTCATGACAAGCGTTTAAGGATCAACTAGAAAAACTATAGTTGGTCTTTATTATTCTTTATTGTGTGCATGGTTACTGATAGTCAGTCATCAAATATTCTTTTGGTTTCCTCTTTGGTATTCTTCAAGAACTTCAAAGAAGCAGCGGTAAGAATTAATAATCACCGGTCATTGAACCCTATGGTGATTAATTATATTGAGAAAATTCATGTTCCACCACTGAGCTAGAGCTGAAGTTTGAACCCAGTAATTTTGCGAGCCGGACGGCCTTAATTTTTTGTGAATTTATTCGCAAAAGAGGGAATTTAGCAACCGCTCATATAAACGTCAAATTTACAACTCGACACAATGTCACCCAACCAGTGGGGCAAAGGTTTACCATTTGACAAAGTATAGAAGATTGCTGGACTAGTGTATGAGAGTTTTATTTCTAGAATAGAAATGCCCTCCGAGTGGTGAAAGAGCTTGTCTTCCTTTCGTAGTCTTTCAACAGGCATTCAACCAATCACTTGTCTTATCAACATGGGATGGTGAAATATTGGAAGGGTGAACAACTATGAATATCTTGGAACATTAATCTCTGCAGATGGAAAAGTTGATGAGGATGTGAACAACAGAGTAAGGAAGCCAACCAAGTGTATTGCCAGCTTAGCAGAACCATCCTGGGTAAACGAGAAATAAGCCAGGGAACTAAAATAACGATATACGAGTCAATATTTTAGCCAGTTCTACTCTATGGAACAGAATGCCACACAATAATAGAAAAGTACAAGAGTAGAATCACTTCTCAGAAATGAGATACCTAAGGAGGGTGGTTGGAAAAACCAATAGAGACAGAGTGAGAAATAGTGTGATCAGAGAAACATTAGAACAGGAGAAACTGATTACCACTGTTCAGCGAAAAACCCTTGGATGGTATGGCCATGTAGCTCGGATGAGTGATGAACGAAAGGCAAGGCTGGTTATGGAGGCAAGACCGGAAGGAAAACGAGGCAGGGGACGACCACCACTGCAATGGAATCAGTATGTAGAGAGTATTAGCTGCTGCAAGAGGAAAGACAATGAATGAAGTAAAGAGAATGGCACAGGATCGTATAAAGTTTAGAGAATGGTTGAAAGAACCCGACGCTTAACGGCAAAAGGGTATGAAAAAGAAGAAGAAGAAGAAGAGAAATATGTATTTCACAATACGAGAGCAAGTATTTATACAATTCTTATGTAATCTGTCTGTCTGTAGTTTTTGCTCGTAAGCAGGTCCTTCTATATGGCAGCAGCCCACCACTCTCTTCTATTCTCTGCCAGTCGCTTCGTTGCATAGTAGCTCATCCACTCCTTGATGTCATCCAACATTTTCTATCTTTTTCTCCCTCTTCCTCTTCTTCTACCTTATGTTATAGGGTAGTTAATATTGGTATATATTGGGGTTATATTAGAGCTGGTATTATAGGGTTGTGAGAGCAACCCTAGACATTATGGTAACAATTTATAATGGGAGAATCGCTTGGCTTGCGAGTGGTGAAATTGATCTAACTTTATAACTCATGAGAAAGGAACTATATTTCAAAAGAATAACCAAAACAGATTATATTTTGGAGAACTAAGTAATCGATTTAATTAAATTGTAACTGAAAATCATAGGAGGCAATATTTAGGCTCTACCGTTTGCCTCCACAATTGTATTGTAATAAATGAATGAAATAAATAAATAAATGAATAAAATGAAACAATAAATCATATGCAGTTCAATAAGACAAACATGATACAAGTGCAAGCAATTTTTTTTAAAGTATACATGTGAGGTTTTGATCACCACCTCCAGTTACTGGAAACTTAAATAAAATAATAATAAGAAAACTTTTTAAACAAACAATAATATAATTACAGGATTGCCTTCAATGAAAAAAAGATGAATAATATATAATAATAAAATTGATAATATTAGCAACTCACTGAACCAGGAAAATGGTGTCTCGGAACAGAGGGGTAGAGCCGGGCCCGATTATCTGCTGTAGATAGTTCCAGGTCCCGTCCTCGTAACCGACTGCCAAGACGCATACATCTCTTAGTCCAATTTTACTTGTCATGAATTTTTACCGTCGTCGACACTTTTAATTTTTCAAACAATGGATGCTCTCGGATTGTAAAAATTCATGTCAAATAATCGGCCACTTAATTCAATTCAATTTATTATAACACACAAAACAAAATGACAAAGAATTACAGAACAAATAAAATACAATAAATGCTACAAATATAGAAAAAACATGGGCTTTGTGGTTGGGTGTGTTTGAGAAGAGAAAGAAAAGGAGAGGAAGATACCTGGCCAACTATGGTTTCCCATGTAACAGGCAGGCAAAGAGAGAAGAGAGAAGTGATGAGGAAAAAAGGGAAGGGAGAAATGGTGGGAAGGAAGAAGGACAGAGGAATAGGTACGCAAAAAAAGTAAGCGAGTCCACTGAAAAATGGAAAAAAAAACTAATGAAAAAACAATGCTGGAGCAGAAATCTTGAGCCTTATATATCTAAATGGAAGGAGAAATTACTGTATGTCCTGTTTTTTATATCTTTGTTTAATTTTTCCGCTGATCTTATTGTCCATGAAAAAGTGATTTGGAATGAGGTTTATTCTTTAGTACCCATGTAAATTAACTGCCTCCTTATACATTCAATATTAGTGTTATACGTTACATTTTTGTTTAGCAGTGGCCCTTAGATTATAATAATTAAGTGTAGAGTTTAATGTGAGAAGAAAATCGTATCTATATTCTATTAAGTACTGAATAATTACGGTTCCATGTATAATTGACGTATAGTCATGACCTCAAAATCACTAAAAACCATATCCGTTGGATAGAACCTGGGTTTGCTTGATATAGTTTTATCAGTTTTTGTGCTACAAATAATTCAGCAATATGACAGTTGAAACAGCCTCCCCAAACAACTAATTATTCATCTATTTATTTATTTAATCAATGAGAATTACTCAACTCACAGAAAAGTACCACAGGCTTATACGCCCAAAACGGTTCCAATTCAAATTTATACAACAGTCCAAATGTAGCTAGGTTATGTGTCACTCAACAATCTTCAATTACACACTCAATTTAAAATTCAGAACACACAAAATCATTTCTAAATTAAAAAAAAAAAAATACTTCTAAATTGAATTGAATCGATCACAATTAATTAAAAAATTCCAAACTTTGGAAAAAATATAGAATTTTGAAATCGTAAGTCAACAAACTATTTAGAACTTAACACTATTATGTTAATAATAATTGATAATTCCCCACGCGGTATGCATGCTTTAATATATATTCACCTTCATATTTTATTGTCGTTTCCCATTAGAGATTCCCCCAGAAAACTCTTTCCTGATAAAGTATGTAAAAGCTATAATTTTTCTGGAAAAAGGAATCCTCCTCCTAAGGGATTAGGCAAGATGGGTTATCGGGTCGTCGTGCCGAGTGCTTGTGTTGAGTTTGTGCTGCTGCTCTGTGATAAGATAGGCCTGCTGCTTGTTTCTCGTTTTCTATTTGTAATACTTAACCTAACACTTCTATAGTTATAGTTTATTCAAATAGTTAATATAACCAGAACTACTTCAAAATTTAAATACGTAATCTCTAACAGTAGTTTACTCTTATTAGTGTAGTCAATAATTTACTTAATTAATATTAGATCTGCTCTTATTACAGTGTATTTATAAAATAACTATTAAAAGCATATAAATAGGAGAAGTAGCTCTCTCATATTATGTAATAATCTCTGTTTTTTTGTTTAATTTAATCATTTTCCAATTTATCTGAATATCCCTAGTGGAAGTGATCAATAGAGATCAATTAAAAAAATGTATTGATATCATTGGTATTTGGGCCAATACACATCAATAGGTATCCATGAATATGTATTGATGTGTATTGCCCAAATACCTATTGATATCAATACACATCAATACATATCCATGGATATCTATACATAACCAGCTGTATTGATATCAATACACATCAATACATTCCATGGATATGTATTGATGTGTATTGGCCCAAATACCTATTGATATCAATACAAATCAATACATATCCATGGATATGTATTGGCCCAATACCTAATGATATCAATACACATCAATAGGTAGCCATGGATATCAATACATAACACGCTGTATTGATATCAATACAGATTAATAGCCATCTATAAGAAGCCTGTCTCCTTTATAGAAAAAATCCTCTTTTAAATGTAGGAGAGCAGCTTAGATGAAGATAACATTTGCAAGTATTATAATATTTTAACCCAGCTGCAACAGGCATCAGACAAGAGAGTATACCTGTTTAATTATCTATAATTAAATATTAAGTGAATTGGATTAAGTGAATAGATGTCCAGTGACAAATTGATGAAAAATCGAGGGATGTAAATAGTTAGACATAAATAATGTGAGAAGTTTGTTTATTAAAATAACTCATATGCATGTCATTTATCTATTAAGAAAGATCCTTATTGTGGTGCTCCAGAATACTTTAATCTCTTCCTGTTTAAAGTAGCAATTTTTGAGCTACATACTGGTTTATGTTACTGCACTCAATTCAATCTCAATTTCTGAAGCATTCACATTTTCCTCCAGGATCCGGTGTTGAACATTTCTAGAACAAATAACAGTTCAAAGTATACATCTTTACAAATTAGAAAATGAGGATTTTATTTTCTGAATTAATCTGCTAGCAAATTTATTAATAACCTGAAAATGTATTTAATATGCATGATCTCCCTCTCCTGAAAGGAAAGTCCAAGATAATACAAAAGCGTTTTTTTTCACGTGAGAATTATGTCCTCACAGTTTTACATTATAACGTCATATTCTGGTGGAAAAGTCAAGAAAATCACATTTTTCACGTGAAAAAAGTGTAAATGTTCCAACTTTTCACGTGAAAAGTACGTGAAACTAAAACTTGAAAATAACGTTTTGTTTGTTTTTACATTTTCACGTTATATTGAACATGTATACTGAACTCTCAGAAAAGAACATGAATAAAACGGATTTCTCTACACTTCTTGTCCCACATTTGGTCATTTCTTTCGCATGAAAATTTCCGAAAATTCACATGAAAATAACGTTTTTAAAATACATTTTTACAATATTTTATCGTGAAAAGATGGAGAAGGATTACCTCAATTATTCTTAATAAATAAGCTTTTCAATTCTTTATTTTTACATTAAAAAACTATAAATCTTATAAAACTTTTGAATAACCACAATAAAATGTGAAGTAATTCTCTACCCTAACTTTATGATAATTTTACACAAAACTGAATAAAAATTAAATTCAATATAAAGTCCTATTCAGACAAATGGATTTTTCCTAGTGAGTAGTGATATATGCAATCTACAGCTGATAAGATAAGATAAGATAAGATAAGATAAGATATTTTTTATTGCCAATCAACATATACAGTGCAGTAATAGGCAAAAGTCACAATACAAACAGTACAATAAAAATAACATAATCATATCACTGGCGGAAATCACAATACAAACAAAAGATTACCAGTGACAATACAACCAACAACTGAATCAACCGAATACAATCAAACAATAAAACAAAACACAAAACTAACTGAAACACTCAATACTGTACCACAAGTGTAATTATCACAATATGCTATTTTAAGAAAAATTCCTATACAACTCCACTCTGCTAGACATTAATAACAATATCACCTTCAAGAAACTCTCTCACTGTATAGAAGGACTTAGATGTAACCCACTTGCTAACGACCATCCTGAAATGACCAACTGGAAGCGCTCTAATTTCTAGCGGCAGCCTGTTGAATAGTTTTATTTGCTGGAAATAATGGCTTTTGTATGTTTTCCTCAGTCGAAACTATAGCTGGACACTATAATTACAAAAAGAAAGCTCATTTTCATTTGTAATCATTCAACAGCTGACAAATTTCAAAAATGTTTCATGTAAACTTCTTTTTTCAGCTGTTGGACTTTGTATCAGCCATTTGTTTGTATTAGCTTTGCTCACCAATGGGAAAAAACCATAAATGTCTGGATGGCCAATAGGGAGATTTTTGCTTTAATAAAATGGTGAAACAACAATAATTTATATTAACTTGGATTTATTTTCAAAACATCACAGTCTTCAACCCTTCATAAGTGGAGACTGTTGTAGATATAATACTGTAACTTTCAGGATAAGTTATTGGTCGAATACTCCACCTTTTGACATACAACTGAATTTCAACTCAACTTAGGGGTTGTAAATCAAAGATTTGAATGTAAATACCCATTGTGTATTATCTTAGAAGCCTTCTCAAAACGAGAAAGATGAAATCAATAGGAATCTTCTATGATACTTTTATCCAAAATCCATAGGAGTGGCCGTAGTTGAGTGGATCAGATGCTGGCTTTATGATTCAGAGCCCGGGTTCAATCCCGGCCTGGGCCAATATAGAGTATTTGACCAGTAACATATCCTGAAAGCTACAGTATTAATCTACAACAGTCTCTAATTTTTGAAAGGTTCCCTTACATATGACTCCACCCGGTATGATTACTAACTTATAATGATTAGCACAAGCCTAGAGCTCATGTGGACATCACCCATAAAAAAATTGTTTGACTTTATATTCTGTTTTAAATTAATCAAAATTGAGACTTAATCAGATTCTCTTTGCTGGTAAACCGAGTTTTTGGAGACTTCAGCCAGTATTTTGATTACGGTACTGCTTTTAGTCTTTTTTTTGTGTTGGAAAATTTCATCCCACAGCTCCTATCAGAGATGAAACAAAAGTTCACTTATAATAAACATATTTCAAATGATATTTTTGACTAGAAAATTGGAAAAACACACATGTTGAAAACACACAGTCTCACTCTTTCTTATTAAAAAAATATATTGCTGAAATGAGAGACTACACCATAGTTTTTCTAAATTGGAATAAGATATAAAGCTGTTAATAAAATAAATGAATCAATTGCTTGCTGAAAAAAGTTTAAATAAAGCCTGCTGGTCCAGTAGAAAACAACTGAATAATTTTAATCTATCAATCCACAGTCATATATTATTGAATTAAGTTCATTATAATAACATGAGTGTAGATTAGTTTGTGGTGACTTCAATTACCTACTTGGGCTAAATAGAAAGTTTTGTTACACATTTAAATTTATATGTACCAGCATAAACACTGGAATGTGTCTGCCTAGAATAATAATCATCTTATTTCCAGCAAAGATGAATTCAAGAGGCTTTCTTCTTATTGTTATCAAGTTATGCCTTAAATAATACGGTATTAAGCAAAGACCTTAAAGAGATATCTTTAAGGTTCTTTCCTTGCATCTTCAAGGTCTTTGGTATTAAGTGTTGTGTAGTTATGAGGTTATGTTATGCGTGGCCTATAATAGTCTTACGAAAAGATTATCATTTAA
Organism: Nilaparvata lugens; assembly: GCF_014356525.2. Classification (NCBI taxonomy): domain Eukaryota; kingdom Metazoa; phylum Arthropoda; class Insecta; order Hemiptera; family Delphacidae; genus Nilaparvata; species Nilaparvata lugens. Next base: position 413,196 of record NC_052512.1, on the reverse strand, counting down.
ATATATAAGTATTTAGACCTATAATAAATTTATTTTTCCATTTCACGGTACATCAAAAAAAAATCACTCGACTTACCTATATTTCCTGGATAAAATCACAAAAATTACAAACTATGAAACTCACTACAAAGTACAAAAACCGTTGTTTTGTTGCAAAATGCAATATGCATTAACCAAACACCAACATCACCATGCATCGCATCATCGATAAACCCAAAATGTTGATATAATATTATCAATACATCGAATAATAATTATCGACTATTAATAATTACATATTCCCAAATGTCATCTACATCTTCTTTTGGAAATGCGTTATTCAAATTACATAGTTTAAATAAGTAAAAGTAGAATACAATCCTGATTTCTACATTCTTAAATGCAATGGAATCAGTTTTCCCTGGGAAAAAAGTAAGAATTAGTTTGATATATCAATTGTTAAGACTTTTATATTTCCATTTCACAGTATCAATATTATTGATAATATATCGATATTTTTCATTCAATACCATAGTAATGGTGGCAATTTCAAAATTATTGACAATATTACTGTTATTAAAATATTTGATATAATTTCAGGTGGAGATTATTGATTTTTTATGGGGGGACATTTGTGCTTGACACTGAAATAATGTTGGAAACGATAAAATAGTAGGTTGTTATTATTTGAATTGAAACCCCAAAAATCATTTCAAAGTCTGTATGAGTAATTCCGGATACTGCATGATTTTCCTCATAAACTGTGATCTAATTTGAGAAAGTGTTATAACTTTTCCAATTTTGGATGGAATCATTTTAAATTCTAGGACAAGGTTGATACTATGAACAGAAACGTCCATGAATTTTTACAGAATTTTCCATGATGAACCAAATTTTTTTTAATTTTAAACGTCAGTAGCACGTTAACGGCACGTCTGACAGGATTTTTTGCCAAAAATATTCAAAGTTTTTAACTGCATTTAAAATTAGCGCAAAAGGTCTATAAATCGTTAACGGTGCATTGTAGACGATTTTTGCAAGAGACAAAAAGTGCTGGAAATTCATTTCTACACCCGAATCATTCATCAAAAATACATTGTTCCGGGATAATAAAAAATCTGCCAAAATTGTTACTAAGTTTTTAACTGAATTTAAAATTACCACAAAAGGTTTATATATTGTTAACGGTGCCCTGTAGACGATTTTTGCAAGAGACAAAAAGTGCTGGAAATTCATTTTTACACCCGAATCAGTCATCAAAAATACATTGTTCCGGAAAATGAAAATCTGCCAAAATATTCAGTTTTAAACTGCATTTAAAATTACCGCAATCCATGGACTCCTATTGATTCACTAAACTTGTAGTGATATCAATATAAGTTCATTGACTGTATTTACCGTGATTTCTATTGGTATCCATGGATTTCTATTGATATCCATGGATTTCTATTGATATCCATGAGCACGTATTGATATCCATGAGCATATATTGATATCAATAGAGTTTTTCTATCGATTTCTATGGATCTCTTCCACTAGGGTAAATAATACTTTGAAACCTATATTTATTAAATTCAATAATAATTTTCTTGACATTCTATGTACACGGACTTGATAGCCTCTGATTTATTTTAAAGTTCATTTTGCCCAACTATTTTAATAAAACCCTTAGTTAGATAATAGAGAATGGTTCTTCTTAAACAGAGCTTTTAGAATATAGCCTGTTTTCTTATACTTCAAATACTGTTTCTATACTGTTTTCTCATACTTTATATTTTTAGGCCCTAAATTTCTAAACATTGATCTATAATCCTATTCATTTTTTCTTTCTAGTCTATTTCAAGATTTCATCGTGGAGCTTCTAATATTCTATAGATTCTCCTAATCCTGTTTCAATCAGATTATTGGCCTTCTAGTGGGCCTAATACTCGTGTTTTGTCAGACTTCCTTATTCTCATGCATCCTGCATTCACATAATTACTTATATAGCTTACATATAATTATAGATAGTCTACTCATTTCAGCTATATTTGGCTGTTTAAGCAAAGAAGTTTATGTAGCAAATTGTTTTGTTTTTTTTCCACTTTTGTGTCGCAGTGGTCCTTGCAAATATTGTGCTGAGGTGAAATCTGTAAACTTGGCACAAGCTTTGCTCTGGATTTTGGTGGTCGGGCTTGGTCTGCTGGTGGACAGAGAGCATGCGCGATCATACATTGATAGCGAAATTTCATAGACTGTAAAGGAGCCTGTGTAAGGTAGATTGATATGAGGTGGGAGTGTGAGGAATTCTGACTCTTGCATTATGATAGGCCTATAATAGCAGAACTTACGTCTTTTTCTATTAACTGTATTTCTATTGTTTCAGAGAAGAATCTTATTCCTTATCAAACAAATTATCTCGATTAGCGATAATCAAGTATCTTCTTCATATTTTCACTTTAAATATAGCATTTTCAACATTCTTTCTATTTTAATCGCAAAGCCTAGTTATTATAACCTTACTTAATCTCTAATAGTATGGACCTAAACATTCCCTAGCATATTTTCCCCTCCAGTTCAAAACACAGTGGTTTTGTAATATAATTTATAATCATTCAGTACTGCTTTTTCTTATCCAACTACTCTTTTGTGGAGTCTCAAGTAATTTTTATAGAGACTTCTAGATAATAATTAAAATAATAGATTCCGACATTTGACATTGATTGACTTGATTGTTTCTAATGACTAATAATGAAATATATTCAGAATCCAATTGAGAGAGCAGCTTCTACTTTTGTTTATGAATAATTTTATTGAATTGCGTGGTGGGTATTGCTTATTGTTGGTGTTGAATTATTTTTTTGTTTAACTCATGTGTTTTCCGAATAACTGTATTGCATGCTATACATTCATGCATTTAAACTGTTGTAATTTCTCGGGTAGATTAGATATTAATGAACTGTTTTTCCCAAGGGTAGACGTGGTTAAAAAGCTAATTTTTTACTCTATGAACGTTTCTTATATTAAACATTCTCTCTACTATTATTTACAACAATTTTGACTCTACTCTGGCTGCCCAGCCTAATACAAAAAAAAAAAAAAAAAAAACATTGAAAGAGATTTGGAATGGTACAAATAAACAAGAAAAAACCTATCGTTATGCAAATAAAGTTCGATCGCCCCTTGTCATTTGAGTAGGATTAATATTCGGGACTCACTCATAATGAAGACGCTGAAGAAATCCATTGAACGATGATTTTGGTGATCCACACTCCCGAAAAGAATTGATGTCTGAGCGCGCTGTGTTCGCTTCAACGGTTAAAACAAGAGTGCCCGGAAGAATGCAATTTTTGTCTCAGGTATACTCTTCCTAGGCCTACACACGTGGAAAACTAGACTACGGCAGGGGTGAAGAAGAGCCGGAAACTGTTGATGGGACGAGTGGATGGATACTATCTTTCCCAGGCTGGGATGCAAGCTAGGCAGTTCCCACCCTGAGAAAGATCCTCACCTCGTCCATCAGCTGAAAAAATGCAAGCTTTCCGTAGCCTATGCTAGGCAGCCAGCAAATAAAATATTACGTACATTCATGTATTTAAACTGTTGTAATTTCTCGGGTAGATTAGATATTAATGAACTGTTTTTCCCAAAGGGTAGACGTGGTTAAAGAAAGCTTATTTTTTTACTCTATGAACGTTTGTTATAATTAAACATTTTCTCTACCATTATTCACAACAATTTTGACTCTACATTGGCTGCCTAGCCTAATACAAAAAAAAAAACATTGAAAGATATTTGGAATGGTACAAATAAAAAAGAAAAACCTATCGTTATGCAAATAAAGTTCGATCGCCCCTTGTTTTGTAGAGTGAGAGACTGTATCTAAATTATTATTGTATTTAATGAAAATACTTGCCAAGCTGGATTGAAAGAAATCTTTACTGTGAACAAAGCTATGGAAATTCTCAAATTAGTATAGATAATAGACTCACCAGTCATAATTTTTATATGTGCCAAATTATCAATTATAAGGTATTGTAATCGAAATACAGGATGGAATATAGAAATGAGAAGGATAAATACCTTTGGGAAAGGAAATACCTTTCTGATACTCTGATACTGTGGCCTGGTGATGATTACAAGCTGCTTGGCAATATTAATTTCACTGCTCCTTGCTTCTCCCAAATATTAACGATATTCATTAAACACTTCAATCACTATTGACATATAATGTCCGGCTAGACAAATAACAAAATAACAAATAAGGTAAGCCGGAACGGTCTGGTTTTGCACCCTCTTGAATCCATCTGCTTTCTTTTCCGACTGAGAAGAAAGCCTGCGCTGACGACAGTTTTCGACAATCCACCGCCAGGAGGCAGCACCGCACCGCACGGAACAGCGCTACATGGACGCGATCAATTCAAGAATGGCCACAACATTCCCCCCCACCTGAAAATATATTTTTCATCTGGGCAAAGACAAAAATGACGATTATATAATACAAAAATCCAAACATGCAACCACAACCAAGAACACAAAAAACCAAGATTCACGACTACACCCTCCACTATGAGTGGGTAGTGGGAAAAGTTTAGTGACTGGTCGCTTGAGACACCCATTCTCCAAACGCACCAGAGCCACTCTCACTTGGCCGTTCGTCCCTGGAAAAACTTGTTCCACGATACCTAGTGGCCACTGCAGTGAAGGGAGGTTCGGCTGATCCACAATTACAACAATGCCTACTTCAAGTGGAGTAGACGATTTCCACCATTTTCCTCGTTCCTGAAGCTCATGAAGATATTCTACTCGCCACCTGCGCCAAAAGGATTGCACTAGTTGATTCACCAGCTGAAAGCGAGTAAGACGATTGACCGGAGAATCAACAACATCTTTCATTGGAAAAGCTTTCAATGGGGTAAGTTTGAGAAAATGTGCTGGTGTTGATGCAAGTGGTTCACTGGGATCTTCACTCATAGAGCACAGTGGTCTCGAGTTCAGTACAGCTTCGACCTGAACTAAAACGGTATTCATCTCTTCGTACGTTAACAATTGAGTACCAATCACACGAAATAGATGTGATTTTGTTGCCTTTATGTTCGCTTCCCAGATGCCACCAAAATGGGGCGCTCCTGGCGGAATAAATTTCCAGTCGATTCTATAATCGGACAAATCACCTATAAGACTGGTTTGGAACGTAGAAGAGTTAAAAAATTTCGAAAGCTGAACTAATTGCTCGTGAGCGCCAACAAAATTGGTTCCACAATCTGAGTAGATTACTCTACAAGGCCCACGTCGAGACAGAAAACGTTGAAAAGCAGCCAAGAATGCTGGAGTAGACAAATCAGAGACGAGTTCAATATGTACTGCCTTTGTAGACATGCATACGAACAGACATATATAGGCCTCAAAATGACGGTATTACGTCGTTTAGCCATAGTAACTTGTATTGGTCCAGCGTAGTCCACTCCACAATGCTCGAAAGGTTTCAATTGCGTTACTCTACTAGCCGGTAAATCACCCATTTTAGGGGGTGAAATCTTTGGTTTACACCGAAAACATTTATTACAAAGATAAACACATTTACGAACAACAAGATGACCAGACAGAATCCAAAACTTTTGCCTGATTAAGGATAACAGCAGACAGGGCCCAGCGTGAACATTCTTCACATGAAAATTATTCACCAATAACGTGACAAAATTGTCCTTTTTCGGCAAGATGATTGGATGACAATTATCAAAACCAAGATTAGCTGTTGACAATCGTTAAACCACGTGACAAACAATCTGACGGATTCTCTGAGCCACTAACATGCTTCCACTGTTGCACGTTACAATCTTGAATTTTCGATACAATATTCGAAACAAAAGTGGTCCAGCGTGACGGTGGGGCCTGAATCCAATAGAGAGCCACCGTTGAGTCTGATAAGGCTATCACACGAGACACACGACACCTTCCACTAATGATGTTATAGGTAGTATGCAACAACTCCGCCAATAATAGCGCAGCACATAATTCCAGTCACAGAATGGAAACTGATTTATTTGGAGCAACTTTGGATTTTCCACACAGCAAAGTGATAGTTGGTGGCGATCCATCATCACATTGACTCTTAAGATAAATGACAGCTCCAAGTGCTTGTTCTGATGCGTCACAAAATCCAATTAAACTAATTCTTGCATTCAAATACACTCCGAGATGACGAGGAATAGATATGGTTGATAATAAATCAAACTCATTTTGACATACTTCCCAGCGTTTCGTGACTGATAACGGTGGTGTCTGATCCCAACCAACTCCGCATTGCCAAATTGCTTGATGAGACACTTCAAGAGTAACGTGAGAGGAGCAAGAAACCCCATTGGATCGTAAATTCGAGCAACTGCTGAGAGTATCTTACGTTTGGTCGCTATCTCTCCAGTATGATTGACAACAAAGTGAAACGAATCGACAACTGGTTGCCATCTCAAACCAAGAATTGATAACGAATTTTCAAAATCAAAATTTTCAGCTACAATTGATGTGTCATTCTCGTGCATATATTCCATCAATTCAGCCGAATTGGATGCCCACTTTGTTAATTCGAAGCCACCTCGCTTGAATAGCTCCTTGGTCTGACTATAAATATCGTTAGCGTCTGATAAAGAAGGTACTGGAGTGACAAGATCGTCGACAAACATATCACTCGTATGCGTGTGGATGCAGCAGGAAATTATCACCTTCTTCTCTACCAAGCGGTGTACTGTACGTAAGGCCAAATACAGCGATGAAGACACTCCAAACACGACACAATTCAACTCATAAATTTCAATTGGATCCTCGATAGAAAATCTCCATAGAATATGCTGGTATCTTCGACATGATTCTTTCATCACGATTTGACGATACATCTGACGTATGTCAGCTATCAAGGCCATTTGAAATAATCAAAAATGAGTACACAACAGAAATATCCGTTTGCAATTTCGATCCAACATGCAATATTCCATTTAACGATAGCAATGTGGTGGTCTTAGCACTAGCATCAAACACAATACGAATTGGCGTTGTGGAGCTGCTTGCTTCAACAATTGCATGATGTGGGATGTGATAACCACTCTTATCAGACTGATCAGTTATCAATGACATGTGTCCTTGTTTCAAATAGTCTTTCAATATTTTGTGATAGGCAACACGCAATGTAGAATCCAACTCCAAACGTCTTTCCAATTCAAAAAACGTCGTTTGGCAGAATCATATGAGTCACCCAATTATCAGGGGATTTCAACATGACAATGAAACGATAAACCTCCCCGATTCAGTACGACAAACAGATGAAACGTAGTTATTCTCACAATCGACTTCTTGAGGTTTTAGCGGCCGTGTTGAGGCAGGGCACTCTTCCAATTCCCAAAATTTTTGAACCATTTTATCCAATGAAAGATTGCACACAACATGACTGCTCGTATCACCGACGACGACAAAACCGGAGCTCTTCCCATGAGGATATAACCCAAAAGACTGTCTATAGCTGTAATCTCACACCTCTCCCACCACAATCAGACTTCAGCAAATGAGGTAACAATTCAGCACCAATAATCACATCAATTGTATTCGGTGAATAGAATTGTTCATCAGCCAATTGTGATCCACTCAATGAGACAATTGAGACCTATCTATTTCACAAGAGGGCAACCATTCAACAATACTCTCTACACGAGAGACTCGATGGAGGAACAAATATCTGAGTCAATTCTAGATTGAAACGAGAAGCATGTACGTCCACGTACAACCGTCTCCTTTCCTCCAAAACTGTGAACAACAGTATTCAATTTACTAATTGGAAGATTCAATTTTTTACAAGCACTGGATGTAATAAAATGCGATTGAGAACCGCTATCCAACAAAACACGAAGTTCATGTAATCCACCAGATGAACTTTTCACTAACACCATAGCAGTAGACAAAACGACAATGCTATTACTACCATTAGTAGCAGAATAACAGGTGACAGAAAGATTTTTCTCAACACTCGCAGACTCTACACAACTTTTAGACTCATTCAACCCGAAATGTAACAATGTGTGGTGCATCTGGTTGCATAAAGAACACTTTCAATTACTCTTACAAGCTCTACTCGAATGAGTATCATCCAGACAACGGAAGCAATACGAAATTTCCTTCACAAAAGCGTATCTTTCTCTAGGGGTCTGTTTCAGGAATAAAATGCAATCAAAAATTTATGACCCTTTTTTGAACAACGCAGACAGCTCACACCTCTCTCAGCTTTATTGAGATCAGTTGACAATTCATGGCTGGGTGAATGAGTAACAAACACCTTTGAACTCGAATGAGAGTGAGTTTTGAATTTTTGGAAGCAGACTGAGTCTTTTTTACAACGGAATTACTTGACAAATTAAACAATTCATTATCATCAAACGGCAAAGATTAAACCTGTTTTTGTATAAAAGAGACCAAGTCCTCATAAGATGGAACATCTCTATCTATTACTGCCGCCTCAAATGCACGCCTTGTTACAGGATCTAACAGCTTCAATGCGTGATACAAGAAAATAATATCTGGAAGATTGACTCCCCGCAAACGTTTCAAAGCCGAGATTGGCGCACAAAATGTTTTGTAGAGTGAGAGGACTGTATCTAAATTATTATTGTATCTAATGAAAATACTTGCCAAGCTGGAATTAAAAGAAATCTTTACTGTGAGCAAAGCTATGGAAATTCTCAAATTAGTATAGATAATAGACTCACCAGTCGTAATTTTCATATGTGCCAAATTATCAATTATAATAATAATAATAATAATGATAATAAATCATTTCATTTGTGCACGGTATAACCATACAAATGAGTTGAGTATAAATTAAACAACATGAAAAAAATGTTTGGCAGCAGATCAAACTAATAACAAGATCCAATTATAAATCTGCATACAACCACGCACAATGGAATTACTATGGATTGCTAACATTCAACAAGCTCAAATTAGAAGGTACAAGGTAATTCCTAATCAATAATATAAATAGATTCAACATATTCAAACAACTCAGTAACTGAAATACATTCATCAAGACCAGCAAATCCAATAAACTCAAAAAACTTAACAATTTTAGTTAACTTATCTAATTCGATTAGTTTACAGACTTCACTTTCAATAAAAAGAACCTACTCAATTAACAAAAACCATTTTAAAATATTTCCATCGAGAAGAATCGTTATTGGTTATGTAACTTAACATTTTAGTTAACTTATCTAATTCAATTAGTTTACAGACTTCATTTTCAATAAAAAAACCTACTCAATTAACAAAAACCATTTTAAAATATTCCATCGAAAAGAATCGTTATTGGTTATGTAGCCCTTACGATTTCAGAGACCATAGTATCCCTCCTAGCCAGTGCCTTAGTAGTATATTGATACATGTTCAATTTTCTCAACATTCAAATTAGATAATAAAACCATTATTTATCAACGTTTTGAACTATGTTATGAACATGAGGCGCAATGTATTGATTCCTAAGGTCTTCATAAGAGGGACAAACAAGAAGAAAATGCAGAATTGTTTCTAAGTGTGATTCACAAGCGGGGCATATTCTCTGTGGCTCAACTTGATACCTGTTACCATTGATTTGAATGAATGCACTTTTTGCCGATAATCTCAACTGTGTTACGCATCTAATCATTCGAATTGGCAGCTGAAAAGTAAGCTGTTCTCCCAGTACCGAATCAGGATGAACATTCCATACAAAGAGACACCTGAATTGTCAGACCTACATCTATCCTCCTCTATCATCCTCCCCGAATACGCTTCCAGTATTCTATTCTGTTGTTAAGCAGATCCACTGCATCAAATCCATTTCCGTCCATAAATCCCGAAACTGAACAGTTTCCAACTCCCTCTTCATATAAGACATCCAATTACTTTTGAAGTTTGTTTTTAATAGAAGTCGATAACACACATGAGGGTAGCTAGACTCTGCCATGTTTACAACTTCGATCAACCATGACAGGCATCTTTTAAAGACATGAAACTTGAGTTTCGGCCTACCAGTCTCCAATCTGACACTCCAACTCGGCGTCGACCGAATCAGCAGGAGTAGACGTTTCAAGAAGAATAACTGTGCTTTCTCTATTGCTTCTTCTTCAACCCAAACCCCAAACCTCTGAACCATATAGGCAGGATGGTACAACGGTATCGAACAACTTCATCTTTTCCATCCATTTCTCGGATCTGACTCTAGACAAAACATTATCGCCACTGTTGATTCCGCTTTAGCCCTACTTATTGATCGTCTTAACATCTCTGTATATCTTCCTGAAGATTGAAATATAACTCCTAAATAATTATACTGGCTGCACATTTCTATTTTTCCTCCCCGAGCTTGAAACTGGATTTATGACATTTGCTTAATCGACCTCTATGGAAGTCAGTATTTTGGTTTTGTTAGCATCACCTTGAGACCTACTCCTGCACTGTATCATCCAAACATTTCAATCAATTTCGCACGTCTGAAATGCTATCAGCCAGAATGACTATGTCATCGGCGTATTGCAGCATTAACACATCATTGTCGCCGTCAAGATTCAGGCCATGCAATCCTCTCTCTCTAAAAAACGACTCTATACTGATGTGTAGGGGGCGAAGAGGAGGGGGCTGGCAGGTCTCCCTGCAACACGCCTTTAGTCATTGCTATTGGCTCAGAATAAACCCCTTTGGACCTATTTTCAACTACTAAAGTCAAGTTACAATACAGGTTTTGAAAGATGTTAATAATTCTCCTACTTATGCCAAGTGCTCTCAATTTCTGCCAAAGGCGATCATGAGGGACGGAGTCGAACGCCGATTCATAATCAATGAAAATTGCGTATACTTTCCTTTTTTTAAATTGCATATAATATTT